>NC_091186.1:39839755-39857255 GCF_040958095.1 Procambarus clarkii | reverse complement strand
ATTTAGGCTCTTTAGTCGCTCCCAGTAATTTAGATGTTTTACTGAGTGGATTCTAGCAGTAAAGGATCTCTACACGCTCTCCAGGTCAGCAATTTGTAGGTCAGCATTACTGACCTACATGTACCCTGTAGGGTTTAGGTCCACTGTTGGATAAAAACCTAAGTATATTCAGGGTGACCTGCATCACTGGTTTGAATTCCATTTGTTCTGCCGCCCTCTGTGTGACAAAAAGTTTTCTGGGAACCCTTATAAAACAGCCCCTGACTAGTAGTTTCCTTTTCCCCTGAGGCAGAGTTAACATGGCTGTTGGTAGGGTTGCAGCAGTGTTGGTTTGGGTCAGCATAGCCCCTGTACTGCCTTCCACTTGACAGTCGTTGTCTGCTGCAGTAGTTTAGGGTTTAACGCCGGGTGACGATGGAGTTGGTCTCCTACCGTCACCCCCCCCCTCCCCCACCCTCACTTTCTAGCCTGCTCTTGACATGAGGAGGCTTCGTGGGCTGCTGTCAGAGTGTGATGCTCCATGGGACAGCATTTCCTCTGTTCTTTTGAAGCCTTATGCCCCCCCCCCCAAACCCTTTTCAGCTCGTTGTCGTCATGAGGGGAGCTTGTTGGGCAGCTGCCGGGGTGTGATGCTCCATGGGACAGTCCTCTGCCGTCTTCACTAATTGTGCTGGATGCTATTTCCTCTTCCTTGTGTTTCGTTTGCCTTTCCCCTCTTCTCCTTTCTAATTGTCTTTTCCTGCTGACTTTTTGCAATTCTTGATTATTCTTTCGAACATCTGTTTTGACGCCCGGATGTTTGGGGAGGCACACTCTCACCTGAAGAACTGTGGTACCCGACCTTGCGAGGGAGGGGACGCTTTTATTGTCAATCCTCGCCTGTGTTGCTGAACCTGATCTCATTGTACTGACAGTTTTTAAGGTGATGATTGTGGGGCGTATACTCATGATGCACCTCTGGGGGGCCCCATCTTGTCAGGTGTCCTATCCTCTAATTGTGGCTTCATGGTGCATATGGGGACTTATTCATGAAGGAAATTATTACCTGTTCATTGCAATGCCGCTTAATGATCCTCTAATAATTTCCCAGGCTCGTGGGGTGGGCGACTATGCCTCTGAGTCAGACTGTGTTGGAAGATTGGGCTCTGTAGCCCGAGTTACATTTGGCCCAGACCAAGACACTCCTTTCACCTTCCCGACTACCCCCTTCTGGTCCTCTCCCACCTCTGTGGTAGAGTTGAGCCTCAAGACCCCAGTGACGATCGCCTTTTCCTCTGGAGTGGTTCCTTCTCTTTGTGACAACTGGGCCTTGGCCCCCCACCCTTACTGGGGGCGCTTGGTGCTAAACCCACAGCCGCACTCGCATGATTCCTTCCAGTGCTAATATGTTCCACACCTTGTCTGGTCCTGCTACGTGGACTAAATACTTTGATCTGAACCATCTGGAATCTTCACGGCCTGATGATTTCTTCCACCATAAACACCTCGTTGATTCAGTGGATACTGGTGTACTGGTACGCCAGTTCACCAGCAGCGACATATGTACTGGTACACGTGCCATTGCTGCTCCTTCTCAGGAAGCAGCTGCCCGCTTAGCCACATTGTCCAGCATTGGGGAGACAGTGCTAGTATTGGCATTGCTATCCGCCTGCACCATGTTGTGACTGGTGTTAGGGCGGATACTGCCATGAGGATATTAATCATATCTTTGAAGCCCAATGCCTTTCTGCCCTCTAGGTTGATATGTTCACTCGACCTCCCTCATAGTCGTCATCAGCCTCTTCACGTCATGAAGATCACTGTTGATAGAAGGACCCTTCCACCTTTTATAATTCTTACTGGTGCCAGATGCTCCGTTCAGGAGTACATTCATTCCCCTAGACTTTGCAATAGGTGTTGGAACTTTGGGCACGGTGCCCTCAAATGCACAAGTGCAGTGTTACAAGGCTCAGATGACAATTCATTATGAAATGCTGCATCATATTTCAGCCACTGACACTGCTATTGAATTCTATAGATTCTTCTCAACCATTGGCACATCCCTTGTTAATGATATTCCATCCTCCCAAACTAATGTTAAGGACTATCTTACAGGTAACTATCCAGAATCTCTGTACCTAACTCCTGCTAATTACACTGATGTTAATGAGATAAACCTTTCTCTTAAAACAAAGTCAAGTGCCCTTACTTATATACCAACTTTAATTTACAAAAAACCTCCAGATTTCTAGCTCCTGCCATTGCATTGCTTTACAACAAATCACTTGAACTCCAAACCTTTCTGGATATTCTACAAGAAGCAAGAGTTATCCCCAGTCCATAAATGTGGGGATCTCACTGATTTCAACAATTTCAGACCTATATCAATTCTGCTAACCCTGCCAAAAATATTTGAGAAACTAATCTACAAGCAGTTTTACTCTTATCTAGCCAAACACAATATACTTAGCTCGTGCCAATATGGCTTCAGAACCAAGAAAAGCACTAACGATACACTTATTAGTATGATTAACTTGGTACATGCAGCTCTTGATAGAAATGAGTTCCCTGTTGGGTTATTTGTTGACCTACGTAAGGTTTTTGACACTGTCAACCACCAAAACCTTCTTAACTTACATCATTATGGAGTCTGAGGTCACTCCCTCCAATACCTTCAGTCTTACCTTACTGACAGGCTCCAGTATGTTTCTGTGAATAATTCCATTTCTCCCACCCTACCCATCAACATTGGTGTTCCACAAGGCAGCATACTTGGCCCTCTCCTCTTTCTCATCTACATTAATGACCTTCCAAATACCTCTCAACACCTCAAACCAATTTTATTTGCTGATGACACAACCTTCATTTTCTCCAGTCCTGACCTTCTTGCTCTGAATGGTACAGTGAATACTGAACTAAATAAAGTCCATCTTTGGCTAACTGCTAAAAAACTCACCCTTAATATTGAAAAACCTTCTATATTTTGTTTGGTAATAAATCATCAGATCAAATTAATCTTATAATAAATAATATCCAAATTAGTAACAAAGTAGATGGTATATTCCTTGGTGTTTTCATCGATAACAGCCTGAATTTCCAGGGATACATATTAAATATTGCAAAAAAAAAAGTTTCCAAAACTGTTGGCATTCTTTCTAAAATCAGATATATTGAACCTCGCCCTGCCCTGGTGACGCTCTATTACTTTCATCTATCCTTATCTCAACTATGGTATTTGTGCTTGGGGTTCTACTACCCAAAATCATCTACGTCCTATAATTACTCAACACAAAGCTGCTATTAGAACAATATCTAACTCTGGCCCCAGACAGCACTCAGTACCCTCACTTAAATCATTGATATCTTGGATATTAAGTCACTGCACATCCTCTCATGTGTTCTCTATGTATTTAAAACTTTGAACTGTAGTGTCAATCCTGACCTTAAAAGCTTCTTGAAGGTTGTAACAGAACCCATGGGCACCACACCAGAAACAAATACCTATTTGATATCCCAAGAGTACGACTTAGTCAAACTAGAAATGCTCTACAAATCAAGGGACCCAGAATGTGGAATGACCTTCCCAATCATGTCAAAGGCTGTAGCTCTCTCAACTAGTTTAAGATGAAAACTAAGTACTACCTAATTAACTCCATGTAACCTACCTTACCCCTAAATGTCAACCCTTGTCTTACTATTTTTAAACAATGCTGTTTGTTGACCAACTTGTATATTGCCTATTTTCTACCATGTTCCCCCCATTTTTATCTTTTATTTTTTTTAACACAATTTATACTTTAAGCTCAGTTACTATTAAGTTTTAATCTAGGTGTTTCCCCCCCCCCCCCCATCTCACCTTGCCCGAAACGCTATGCGTACTAGTGGCTTTAGGTATTGTATGTACTACCTCTATCTATAAATCCAACATTATGTTTGTAAGTCAACTATGAATGTACTTTTTCCTGAATAAAAATTTGATTTTGAATTTTGATCTTCCTCCATGCGCGTTTCAGTATTTACTGACTCAGAATAACCGTATCTGGGAGTCATCGTCAGTCCCTGTGGACTGGCTCGAGGCAGTAGTTCTTCCTATTCGGAAAAAGGGGTCTTAAAGGACATCCCCTAAAGACTTCCGTCCCATTGCCCCTCACAAGTTGCATCTGCAAACTCTTTGAACGTGTGGTCAATGTCCGTCTGATGTGGTTCTTAGAACACCATCACCACCTCTCCCATTCTCAGTTTGGCTGTCGCAAGTGTTGCAGCACGACTGATGTCTTGGTGAACTTAGAGGTTTATATTCGTACTGCTTTTGCTGCGAAGACCTCCATTGTTGAAGTCTTTTTTTTACCTGGAGAAGGCATATGACACCACCTGGAGATACCATATTCTGTCTCAACTCCTTTCTTTTTGGCTACTACAACTGTCGGAAAATCCGACACCATTTAATAATCATACAGATAATAGCTGTATTGTATAAACAAGTTTACCATAGAAAACGTAACTTGTAGTGGAATTACCGTCTAAAGAAAACGGGATATCATCACCACACACTATTATAATTCACCACCTATTATGGTGGGAATTATTCTTAAATACATTAGTCTTTGGACTTTACCATCATAAAAACATCTTATATAAATTAACTTAATTATCAATATTAAAGTAGAGTAAATGTGACCCTTCTATCACTTTCTGAAATGTGGACAATGTAAGCCAGGCGTCAGAGTGAGGAGGAAGGGGCAGCCATTGTTTATACTAGACCAGAGGCTCACACGGGAGCAAATTCGGCTCCTGTTAATTTTACTTGGACGAAGTGTTATGGAAACCAAAGGTGTACCATTTTTCAACACGCTGTCTACATATCAAGTTAAGTGTTCTTTCCGAAACCCATTATCTATCATTAGTGGCCATTAATGTCATTATATAGGGTGACCCGGTTAGATCACGAAATCGCCTCAAACTAAAGGTAATTAAGCCAGGTCTTTATGTTCCATGTATAGTGTTTTCTCTGATATAGCTTGTCATATATAGGTATCTGGCTTCACAGTTAGCGCCCTTTTGACAGGTCAAGACGAGGAAGCAAGATTTTGTGCACCAGTTACTGGGTGATGGAAGCTACCTCAAAGAGGATAATTTGGTGTCTACACCCTAGTTATACCTGGTGGACTAACCTGCTGTACTATAAGATAAGGAACCTTTTCAATGTATGTAGTTAATACTGTAGTTTGATTGGCTGCATATATATTAATTTAATAAACCCCCCTAATGTGTAGAGGATCGATTTGTGAGATTATGAGATTATTGCAGAAATACAGTCCACTTATCATTATACAAATTGCTATCGAAGTATATAAATTAACATAAATATAAATTCATATAAATTAATAAATATAAATCTCACAGGTCGGTACCCACATTATTTGGTCCTTCGAACCGGATGACGGATTATTTGATCCTTTGAACCCACATTTGGTCATCTTAGTACCGGATGAACCAGTTAACCAGTGGATTCATTGAATATACTAGTGCAGTGTTATTTAAACAAAGGCCAGCAATCAAGATGGCAGCGTAGCCTCGAGGGAGCTCAGGAGCCTCCCTCAGCCGAGTTCAGCTTCGTCAGCGGTTTCATGCACACCCACAGATATTTGGTGGCGTGTTATTTCGTGAAATGACAGCGCTAATATAGAAGCCAGCCAAATTAGTGGCTGTGTCCTCGCAAGATTGTTCACGGATTTTGTGGTGTTAAATTTCGCGAGAGATTATCTACGAATTTGTGGACTTTATTTCGCGAGGTCACTAATAATATTTAATACTTCTTGATAATATTAGAAGTTTCATAGAGGCTAATTAAGAGGCTATTATCAATAATTGTGTATATTATTTCTCCAAATAGAGAATTATTTAATATAAATTGCACTAGTGATCACAGTATATTTACTAATTGCCAACCCACAACAGGGTAGGATATGACTAGTTGAACTATTATTGCTCATCCTAGTCCCATTATTACCATAGTCAGTTGTACTATATTCAACAATCTAACACCATTAATGAATGGTCCAGACCCTATTTTGGGTGTAATTTTTATCAACTCGAATTGAGTTGTATATATAATAATTTACTTATGATCATTACACCTTTGAGTGATTAATTAGTGTCTCTACCATCCTAGGGTGATATAGAAGAGCTAACCTAAAGGTACTTCCAGTGACACTGGTTTATCACTCAAATCATTAGTGTGTATGATTGTATATATATAATGTGTATTAATTTTAAGTGCTAACCTCTAGTAGAGGTAGGATTATTGCCTAGTGAGTGCAGAATTTACCCTAGGCTACCATCAGTGCTTGTTCAGTATTATGAGCAGCCCAAGTACAAGTCCCACAAGGCTTCACCAACGAGCCAGTATGGATAATGCAGGGAGAATGAAAAGAACCCTTGCAGGTCTTAAAGGCCACTTAACAAGACAGATCAAGAAATGTGACGATTTATCACAACAATCTCAAGTTGATTATGCTGACCTGGAAAGCTATTATCAAGCAGCTGCAGGTAAATTTGAGCAAATCAAATGTCAAATAGCAACATATGTGGCTGAACTTGCCAACACTAATTTATCAGAAACAGAAATAGACGACATTATGGTTGATCTTGCGAATTATGAAGATCACACTCAGGCCACGTTACAGCCTTATGTCAAATTAATTGCCCAGAACAAGGCAACAGCAACAACAACAACAGTTGCATCTAATACGAGTCAAGCAGAAGCTCGACTCCCTCCAATTAATTTACCCACTTTCTCAGGAAAAGATGAGGAAGATTGGGACGAATTTTGGAACAAATTCGTTGACCTTGTAGACTCAAAACAATCTTTACCAAAGAGTAGTAAATTCTCTTATTTGCAAGGTCAATTATCAGGTGAGGCTAAAACAGTAGTATCCCATCTGAGATTAACTAATGATGGCTATGATCTGGCAGTAAAACTCCTCAAGGATAATTATGCTGATCCAGAAGTAAGAACATCACATTTAGTTCATGAGCTGTTGCATTTACCCCCACCGGAGGCTTCAGCTGATTCACTCCAAGTCTTCAAGCTGGAGGTAGAATCATTGATCAATGCCCTCAGCCTGACAGCAGATGCAAACGGGGCTGAGTGGGTCTTGAAAATAATTGTCCAGGAGAAAATACCTAGGGACATATTGAGACAAATGAGTGCTCATTACAATAAAAGCATCTTATCCATGAATGAAATATCTGAAGGTTTAAAGTCAATAGTTCATCAATTACGAACACATGACAAATTAAAACCACCAAGTAAACCCTCAGAAACCAATAATAGTAAACCACAGAGTACCAAAGGTACTCCAAATCAATCTAGACAATATAATTCAACACCAAAGTGGAACAGTGGCAATGTGTGCGTATATGCAGTGGGACCCTCCAAGCCTATAGTTACTGTGTCACCCAAGAACGTGACACCAAAGGGTACTGGAAGCTATGGAACATGTTTGTTCTGCAATGAGAAACATTCAATGTACCATTGCCCTAATTTTCCTGATAGTGACGCCCGTGTTGAGCGACTCAAAGATTTGCAACATTGCACGAGGTGCCTCAGGAAACATAACATCAAGGACTGTGATACCCAATTACACACCTGTAATAGGTGTAACAAAGGTCAGCACCATGCAGCATTATGCAGAGACACCAAAACAACGTCTCCAAACCCCAAGGTGGAAGATAGCATTCCCACCACAGTACAGTACTGCAAGGTGCAACAAACAAACAGTGTCCAATCGGCAAAGTCTAAAGGTAATACGACTTTGCCTACTGCCCAAATTACCATCCTGAATAATAGGGCCAAGGTCCATACCCGTGGGTTGTTTGACCAAGGATCCCAGAGAACATATATCACTAAAAAGGTGGCAGATGAATTACAATTAAGGCCTGTAGCCCAGATGTCATTCAACATCTCAGGGTTTGTAACAGATGCAGGACCTCAAGTCTACCAGGTGGTACAACCATCAGTACGTTTAGGCAGGTACATCTGTCGAGTACAAGCCATTGTGGTGGACAAAATACCAGTAGACCTACAAGTTCAAGGTCTGAGAGCAACAGCCAAATTCCTGAGAAATAGAGGAATAAAATTGGCAGATAATATTAAGTCTGATCACCTCACCGACTTCGGTCTCCTTGTTGGGACAGACTATTGTCATCGATTCATCGGTAGCCCTACTAAATATCAGGGTATAACCATGTTAAACTCTGCAGGAGGTAAATTACTCTCAGGCCCAGTATCAAGCCTGAGGAGACCTATGCCTGCAGATAAACAATACCAATAGAAATCTAAATTTGTCAGCTGATTATATTTCTCCAGTAGCATTATACTAAGGAGATTACAGCTGACTATACCAACAGAGGTTGATGTTAGTATCATCATTTAAAGCTGGAGATGAGTTCATGAGGCCTCAGTGGCAAATCAGTGAACAGTAGCCTAAAACAGCTACAAGTCACTGCGACCAATGTCACTGAACCCACTGCAGTCTCAGAACCATACTTTACTTTAATGATGAGCTATTCAATCTTCTGAATCAATTAACTAAATTAAACCCCAACAAATTTGATGACTGATTTGATACATTTATTATTTAATCAAGATGTATTCCATGGGCTTCAGTGTTTATATATCAGTGACCAGTTACCTGAAGAAACTTCAAGTTATATCTAATGTCACTGATCTCACTGCAGTCCCTGAATCATACTTGACTGTAGTACTTGATCACATCCAGTCTTCTGCGTTAAATAATATGTAATTAGGCTTGAATATTAGCCTTTCAAGAGTTGACAGGGAAATGAAATTGCATTACACTTGTAACCTCTGCAACTCTAGTACGGGACATCCGTCCTGTACGAACAGACACACAAACGTGTGATTACTAACTACTAACATCAAATTAATCTAATAATTCGAAGGAGGAGTATCGGTGTTCGTCTGTTCTAATTAGGACTTCGACCCGTGAGCAGCCCCTGGGGAATTATGTCGGAAAATCCGACACCATTTAATAATCATACAGATAATAGCTGTATTGTATAAACAAGTTAACCATAGAAAACGTAACTTGTAGTGGAATTACCGTCTAAAGAAAACGGGATATCATCACCACACACTATTATAATTCACCACCTATTATGGTGGGAATTATTCTTAAATACATTAGTCTTTGGACTTTACCATCATAAAAACATCTTATATAAATTAACTTAATTATCAATATTAAAGTAGAGTAAATGTGACCCTTCTATCACTTTCTGAAATGTGGACAATGTAAGCCAGGCGTCGTCAGAGTAAGGAGGAAGGGGCAGCCATTGTTTATACTAGACCAGAGGCTCACATGGGAGCAAATTCGGCTCCTGTTAATTTTACTTGGACGAAGTGTTATGGAAACCAAAGGTGTACCATTTTTCAACACGCTGTCTACATATCAAGTTAAGTGTTCTTTCCGAAACCCATTATCTATCATTAGTGGCCATTAATGTCATTATATAGGGTGACCCGGTTAGATCACGAAATCGCCTCAAACTAAAGGTAATTAAGCCAGGTCTTTATGTTCCATGTATAGTGTTTTCTCTGATATAGCTTGTCATATATAGGTATCTGGCTTCACAGTTAGCGCCCTTTTGACAGGTCAAGACGAGGAAGCAAGATTTTGTGCACCAGTTACTGGGTGATGGAAGCTACCTCAAAGAGGATAATTTGGTGTCTACACCCTAGTTATATCTGGTGGACTAACCTGCTGTACTATAAGATAAGGAACCTTTTCAATGTATGTAGTTAATACTGTAGTTTGATTAGCTGCATATATATTAATTTAATAAACCCCCCTAATGTGTAGAGGATCGATTTGTGAGATTATGAGATTATTGCAGAAATACAGTCCACTTATCATTATACAAATTGCTATCGAAGTATATAAATTAACGTAAATATAAATTCATATAAATTAAATAAATATAAATCTCACAGGTCGGTACCCACAACAACAACAAAGGAAGATTGACAGCGAGAAAGCAGTTGACGAACAAAAAACATGAAGTTCTTCCATGAAGATGCTGATCTCTGGACGCAGGCAGCACATATAGGCGGTCAGGAAAACAATAGAGTAGCCTACATTGTCGGCAGACTTAGACCCACCTGTGAAGACGGAAATGGAGCAGGGGTGTGAAGAAAACTGTGCAAGGAAAAGACGTTTCAGAACTATATAAATATTGGTAACAAAAACCGAGAGAGAACCTTGCAAGTGAGACAACCGTACATTAAGAGGGAAGGTAGTGAATGGGAACAGGGATCACAGAAGGGGTAAAAGTCAAAGTACGACATAAGCGAGAGTGAGGGAGTTGTAAGGACCACGCAACGTAACGAAGACAGTAGCAATCACGGCGATCCTGTAGAGACAGGACGCCAGTTTCAACATAAAGGCTGAGGGTAGGAATCTAATGATAGGCACCAGAGCTGAGGCATAACCTAGTATAGTGCAGAGTATCAAGATAGCGAAGAGTTGAGGGAGGGGCAGACGAGTAAGCAGGACAACCATAATTGAGTTCAGATAGCACGAGAGAGGAATGTAGAAAGAGGAGCATGCGCCTATCCGCTCCCCAAGATGTATGAGACAAGACCTTAAGTAAGGTAGGGGGCCTTAGAGCATTCAACTCGGAGGTAAGAGAAAATAATACCATAAAGCGACAAAGGGGGACGAAGAACGACATGCTTCTGAGTAAAAGTCCTAGCAAATGTTTTAGTTGTAGAGAACTTGAAGCCATGATTGGTGGTCCAAGACGACACAGTATCAATTGAAAGTTGAAGCCGTCATTGAATGAAAGGCGAGTCATTACCTCGACAGCAGAGGGTACGATCTCCGACATAGAGTGCTGAGATGATCCCAGAGGGATGGGAGGAAAGAAGACCATTGAGGGCAACCAGAAAAATAGTAGTGCTCAGAGCACTACCTCGGGGCACCTCTTCGTATTGCCGAAAAGAGGCAGAGAGAAGGGTACCAAGCCTCACTCTAAAGGATCGACTAGAGAGAAAGCTTCAGAGGAAGAGAGGGAGATTACCACGAAGGCTAAAGGAACGGAGTTGAGACAGAATATGGTATCTCCAGGTGGTGTCATATGCCTTCTCCAGGTAAAAAAAGACAGCAACAATGGAGGTCTTTGCAGCAAAAGCAGTACGAATATAGACCTCAGAGTTCACCAAGATATCAGTCGTGCTGCGGCACTTGTAAAAGCCAAATTGAGAACAGGAGAGGTGGTGATGGTTTTCTTAGAACCACATTAGACGGACATTGACCATACGTTCAAGGAATTTGCAAATGCAACTTGTGAGGGGCAATGGGGCGGAAATCTTTAGGGGGGATGTCCTTTGAGACCCGTTTCCGAATAGGAAGAACTACTGCCTCGAACCAGTCCTCAGGAACAGACGACGACTCCCAGATACTCCTTGTGTCCTATAGTTATCTCCAGATAACTATAGGACACAAGTATAGCAGGAGTGAGCCCTGATACAATATTGACCACCTCAACTTTACATTGCATATTGTTATGCCCAGGATAGCAGCAGCACCATAGGGTCTTCCAGGACCTGACCAGTCAATAGACATGTCAATACTGGCAGTGGAAAAAGAACTATCAATAAATTTGAAGTGGTTTTGATACTCATAAGATGTAAGCCAGTGTTCTTGCAAGACAAGAATATTTTGTACATACCAAAATGCTTTTAACATTCATATATTCAGGGTTTGTTATTTCTCTAATTACCTTAATAACCGGGAATTATAACTTTACAAATACTGAAGCATTGTCATGGGGGTAAATAAACCATATTACGTGAAGATCATTTATGTGCTAATTAAAACAACACTTATAGTAAGAGGTCAGTAAATTGGAATGTTGAGACAATTGTCAATATAATAATATAATAATTAACAGGTTTTAAGAGCCATCTATTGCACATTATTCTATCTATAAATAATCTGAACTAATAATAGAGCCTAAATAAATAAAAATTAAACATCATTCACATCCATCAAGACAAGAAATTAAACGACCAATCAAAACCATATAGGTTACTCCTACACCTCATAATACAGGCCAATAATGATCATAAATATACTTATCAATTAAACAATATTCAAACTAAGGACTTTACATCAAATTTTTTAAATCACTAATTTAAAAGCAGACATTCTTTTATATTAATAAATTGTCAGATTAAGGCATCTGTAAACAAATGAAATAAATATTAGTAATTAAGCCTTCGATGAAATACTCCGCATTATAATACAAATTCTGGAGTCACTCATATATATGCAAAGTTTTGGTTTATAAAATACCAGATATAAGATAATACAAATATCAGAATCAGGCTAATATTATTGCCAGATTCATATACAGTACAGTATATATATATATATATATATATAATATATATATATATATATATATATATATATATATATATATATATATATATATTATTAAATATGACCGAAAAAGTAAGATTAATAATTCTAACACGAATTTTCTCAATCTTTCGTACATTATGCTTCACTGTTGGAGGTAAATCAAAAATCACTTCTCCAAAATTCATTTTTATTTCTAGTCTGACGCGACACGGGCGCGTTTCGTAAAACTTATTACATTTTCAAAGACTTCACAAATACACAACTGATTAGAACTTGCGTTTCCCTGATTTTATATCTACATTTGAGTGAGGTGGGAAGGGTGATGTGGCATTACATTTGAGTGAGGTGGGAAGGATGATGTGGCATTAACACAAGACAGAACACTAGAGGATATTAATAGGGTATTAAAAGTATCAACACAAGACAGAACAGAAACAATGGGTATTGAATAGAAGTGTTTGTAGAAAGCCTATTGGTCCATATTTCTTGATGCTTCTATATTGGAGCGGAGTCTTGAGGTGGGTAGAATATAGTTGTGCAATAATTGGCTGTTGATTGCTGGTGTTGACTTCTTGATGTGTAGTGCCTCGCAAACGTCAAGCCGCCTGCTATCGCTGTATCTATCGATGATTTCTGTGTTGTTTACTAGGATTTCTCTGGCGATGGTTTGGTTATGGGAAGAGATTATATGTTCCTTAATGGAGCCCTGTTGTTTATGCATCGTTAAACGCCTAGAAAGAGATGTTGTTGTCTTGCCTATATACTGGGTTTTTTGGAGCTTACAGTCCCCAAGTGGGCATTTGAAGGCATAGACGACGTTAGTCTCTTTTAAAGCGTTCTGTTTCGTGTCTGGAGAGTTTCTCATGAGTAGGCTGGCCGTTTTTCTGGTTTTATAGTAAATCGTCAGTTGTATCCTCTGATTTTTGTCTGTAGGGATAACGTTTCTATTAACAATATCTTTCAGGACCCTTTCCTCTGTTTTATGAGCTGTGGAAAAGAAGTTCCTGTAAAATAGTCTAATAGGGGGTATAGGTGTTGTGTTAGTTGTCTCTTCGGAGGTTGCATGGCTTTTCACTTTCCTTCTTATGATGTCTTCGATGAAACCATTGGAGAAGCCGTTATTGACTAGAACCTGCCTTACCCTACAGAGTTCTTCGTCGACTTGCTTCCATTCTGAGCTGTGGCTGAGAGCACGGTCGACGTATGCGTTAACAACACTCCTCTTGTACCTGTCAGGGCAGTCGCTGTTGGCATTTAGGCACATTCCTATGTTTGTTTCCTTTGTGTAGACTGCAGTGTGGAAACCTCCGCCCTTTTCCATGACTGTTACATCTAGAAAAGGCAGCTTCCCATCCTTTTCCGTCTCGTAAGTGAAACGCAGCACGGAACTCTGCTCAAATGCCTCCTTCAGCTCCTGCAGATGTCTGACATCAGGTACCTGTGTAAAAATGTCGTCAACATACCTGCAGTATATGGCCGGTTTCAAGTTCATGTCGACTAAGACTTTTTGCTCGATGGTACCCATGTAGAAGTTTGCAAACAGGACACCTAGGGGAGAACCCATGGCGACCCCATCTACTTGCTTATACATGTGTCCATCCGGGCTCAAGAAGGGTGCCTCTTTAGTACAAGCTTGGAGTAGTTTCCTCAGAATACTTTCTGGCATGTCAAGAGGAGTACAGGCTGGATCACGATACACTCTGTCGGCTATCATTCCGATTGTCTCGTCCACAGGTACGTTGGTAAACAGCGATTCTACGTCCAACGAGGCTCTTATCCCTGTGGCCCGTGCGCCCCGCAGTAAGTCCACAGATTCCTTTGGAGACTTCAGGCTGAAGGCGCAAGGAACATAAGGAGTCAGCAGGCCGTTGAGTCGCTTCGCCAATCTGTACGTGGGTGTGGGTATCTGGCTAATGATTGGCCGAAGTGGGTTTCCAGGCTTGTGCGTCTTGACATTTCCATATGCATATCCAGGTTTATATTCCCCAATGATCTTTGGCAGGTGGAGTCCGGATTTCTTGGCGTTCACAGTTTCGATCAGTTTGTTGACCTTTGCTTTTAATTCGGCTGTAGTGTCCTTCGTTACCCTTTGGAACTTAGTTTGGTCAGAGAGTATGATGTTCATTTTCGCCAGATATTCGTCTTTTTTAAGAATGACATATATTGGCGACTTGTCACCTCTCCTGACAACTATCTCCTTGTTCTCACGAAGGCTTTTAGCTGCCGCTCTAAGCTCGGGGGACAGTATGGTGCTTCTGTAGTTGCCTCGATTCTTTCCTCCTTCTGCAATAAGTTCTGCTTGTAAGGTATCTTTGGTAGTGACCTTCTTTTGTGTCTCGAGGTCGAATATGTCGTCCAACAGAATTTCCAACTCCACTTTCCGGGCCATTTCACTCGGTCTGGACATAACATGACAGTTTATGCCCAGATTTAGGAGAGTGACTTGGTCTCAGTGAGGTTAATTCCTGCAAGGTTCAGGAAGCCATCTCTTGGTCGTGGAATTGCCATAGGTCCTCCATATAATGTTGTTAGTTTCTTGATAATCCTTGTTTCAGTGCTGAGGTGATGTTGGTCTGTGAGGATGTCGAGGTGTTGTTCAATGCGGGTACGGATACTATGGTCGATGTTGCTATTTCTCCACTCGTTTGTAGCATGAAGTAGTTGCGTTTTGTTGTCTTTGATTTCATTCTCTGCCTTGTATATCTGATCACGAATCAGATCCTGGCGATATTTTATCGTGAAGGCTTGATTCCTTGCTGCTGGGTCGTGCACTTTAACATTAGTATATTTTGGTAGCAGTCTTTCCTGTAGACATATATTATTAAATATGACCGAAAAAGTAAGATTAATAATTCTAACACGAATTTTCTCAATCTTTCGTACATTATGCTTCACTGTTGGAGGTAAATCAAAAATCACTTCTCCAAAATTCATTTTTATTTCTAGTCTGACGCGACACGGGCGCGTTTCGTAAAACTTATTACATTTTCAAAGACTTCACAAATACACAACTGATTAGAACTTGCGTTTCCCTGATTTTATATCTACATTTGAGTGAGGTGGGAAGGGTGATGTGGCATTACATTTGAGTGAGGTGGGAAGGATGATGTGGCATTAACACAAGACAGAACACTAGAGGATATTAATAGGGTATTAAAAGTATCAACACAAGACAGAACAGAAACAATGGGTATTGAATAGAAGTGTTTGTAGAAAGCCTATTGGTCCATATTTCTTGATGCTTCTATATTGGAGCGGAGTCTTGAGGTGGGTAGAATATAGTTGTGCAATAATTGGCTGTTGATTGCTGGTGTTGACTTCTTGATGTGTAGTGCCTCGCAAACGTCAAGCCGCCTGCTATCGCTGTATCTATCGATGATTTCTGTGTTGTTTACTAGGATTTCTCTGGCGATGGTTTGGTTATGGGAAGAGATTATATGTTCCTTAATGGAGCCCTGTTGTTTATGCATCGTTAAACGCCTAGAAAGAGATGTTGTTGTCTTGCCTATATACTGGGTTTTTTGGAGCTTACAGTCCCCAAGTGGGCATTTGAAGGCATAGACGACGTTAGTCTCTTTTAAAGCGTTCTGTTTCGTGTCTGGAGAGTTTCTCATGAGTAGGCTGGCCGTTTTTCTGGTTTTATAGTAAATCGTCAGTTGTATCCTCTGATTTTTGTCTGTAGGGATAACGTTTCTATTAACAATATCTTTCAGGACCCTTTCCTCTGTTTTATGAGCTGTGGAAAAGAAGTTCCTGTAAAATAGTCTAATAGGGGGTATAGGTGTTGTGTTAGTTGTCTCTTCGGAGGTTGCATGAGGTTGCAGCAATCAACAGCCAATTATTGCACAACTATATTCTACCCACCTCAAGACTCCGCTCCAATATAGAAGCATCAAGAAATATGGACCAATAGGCTTTCTACAAACACTTCTATTCAATACCCATTGTTTCTGTTCTGTCTTGTGTTGATACTTTTAATACCCTATTAATATCCTCTAGTGTTCTGTCTTGTGTTAATGCCACATCATCCTTCCCACCTCACTCAAATGTAATGCCACATCACCCTTCCCACCTCACTCAAATGTAGATATAAAATCAGGGAAACGCAAGTTCTAATCAGTTGTGTATTTGTGAAGTCTTTGAAAATGTAATAAGTTTTACGAAACGCGCCCGTGTCGCGTCAGACTAGAAATAAAAATGAATTTTGGAGAAGTGATTTTTGATTTACCTCCAACAGTGAAGCATAATGTACGAAAGATTGAGAAAATTCGTGTTAGAATTATTAATCTTACTTTTTCGGTCATATTTAATAATATATGTCTACAGGAAAGACTGCTACCAAAATATACTAATGTTAAAGTGCACGACCCAACAGCAAGGAATCAAGCCTTCACGATAAAATATCGCCAGGATCTGATTCGTGATCAGATATACAAGGCAGAGAATGAAATCAAAGACAACAAAACGCAACTACTTCATGCTACAAACGAGTGGAGAAATAGCAACATCGACCATAGTATCCGTACCCGCATTGAACAACACCTCGACATCCTCACAGACCAACATCACCTCAGCACTGAAACAAGGATTATCAAGAAACTAACAACATTATATGGAGGACCTATGGCAATTCCACGACCAAGAGATGGCTTCCTGAACCTTGCAGGAATTAACCTCACTGAGGACCAAGTCACTCTCCTAAATCTGGGCATAAACTGTCATGTTATGTCCAGACCGAGTGAAATGGCCCGGAAAGTGGAGTTGGAAATTCTGTTGGACGACATATTCGACCTCGAGACACAAAAGAAGGTCACTACCAAAGATACCTTACAAGCAGAACTTATTGCAGAAGGAGGAAAGAATCGAGGCAACTACAGAAGCACCATACTGTCCCCCGAGCTTAGAGCGGCAGCTAAAAGCCTTCGTGAGAACAAGGAGATAGTTGTCAGGAGAGGTGACAAGTCGCCAATATATGTCATTCTTAAAAAAGACGAATATCTGGCGAAAATGAACATCATACTCTCTGACCAAACTAAGTTCCAAAGGGTAACGAAGGACACTACAGC
>NC_091186.1:39809755-39834755 GCF_040958095.1 Procambarus clarkii | reverse complement strand
CTGTGTACTGCTGTGTAACTATGTGCACCTGTGTACTGCTGTGGGAGTGGACGGGGTTAGAGGGAAAGACCCGGCTTAAAAAAGTTGAAACGCATAAGAGTCAATATCTTCACTAGTTTATAATCACATCGCCACCATTCTAGTTCTCTTCACACAATGAGACTTTCCACCTGCAGAGTTCAGTACGGTCATCCTTTGCAATTGGTGTTTGCCAGAGATGAATTTATAATAATCTCACCCAATTAACACTCCTATATATTTGATACGGTCAGATTTGTTTTATGGGTCAGCTAATTTGACTCGTGCTGTTTTAAATGTTTAATTGTGATCCCTAGACCTGGTACATGTAGGTCAGATGGGATTGTGTCCATGACTATAGAGAATACAGGTCTGAGGTAACCACCAAGGGAATGTAGGGTTTGACTACGTTGTAGGGTTTAGGTCCACTGTTGGATAAAAACCCAAGTATATTCAGGGTGACCTGCATCACTGGTTTGAATTCCATTTGTTCTGCCGCCCTCTGTGTGACAAAGGTTTTCTTGGAACCCTCATAAAACAGCCCCTGACTAGTAGTTTCCTTTTCCCCTGAGGCAGAGTTAACATGGCTGTTGGTAGGGTTGCAGCAATGTTGGTTTGGGTCAGCATAGCCCCTGTATGCCTTCCACTTGACAGTCGTTGTCTGCTGCAGTAGTTTAGGGTTTAACGTCGGGTGACGATGGAATTGGTTATCTCCCCCCCCCCCTCACTTTCCAGACTTTTGTTGTCGTGAGGGGGGCTGGTGGGCAGCTGCCAGGGTGTGATGCTCCATGGGACAGTCCTCTGCTATCTTCACTAATTATGCTGGATGCTATTTCCTCTTCCTTATTTTTCGTTTTGCCTTCCCCCTCTTCTATTTTCTGATTTTCATTTCCCGCCGACTTTTTGCCAGTCTTGATCATTCTTTTGAACATCTTTTGTTTTGATGCCCGGATGTTTGGGGAGGCACACTCTCACATGAAGAACTGTGGTACCCGACCTTGCGAGGGAGGGGACGCTTTTATTGTCAATCCTCTCCTTCATTGCTGAACCCGATCTCAACGGACTGATGATTCTTAGGTGACGACTGCAAAGCATGTACTCATGATGACCCCTGGGGGGAGTCCCATCTTGTCGGGGTGCTCTATCCTCTAATTGTGGCTCCGTGTTGGGCATAGGGCTTATTCGTGAAGGAAATTATTATCTGCTCTTTTTTATGCCACTGAACGCTCCTCTTATAACTTCTCAGGCTCGTAAGGTGGGCGTCCAAGCCCCCCGAGACAAGACGGACTGTGTTGGAAGACTGGACTCTGTAGCCCCCGTACATTGGGCCCAGACCAAGTTACTCCTTTGACCCTCCTGACTACCCCCTCCAGTCCCCTGCCACCCAAGGGTTGAGCCCCAGACCCCAGAGATGACCACCTCATCACCTGGAGTGGCTCCTTTTCTCATTGTGACAACTGGGCCTTTACTATCCCCACTTCTTACTAGGGGCAGTTGGTTCCAACCCCCCCCCCCTCCCCTACCTACAGCTGCACTCACATGATTCCTTCCAGTGCTAATATGTTTCACACTTGTTTGGTCCTGCTACGTGGACTAAATACTTTGATCTCAACCATCTGGAACCTTCAAGGCCTGATGATTTCTTCCACCATAAACACCTCGTTGATTCAGTGATGTTACTTTTAACCCCAACTGTACTGGTACACGAGTCGTTGTTGTTCCTTCTCAGGAAGCAGCTGCCCGCTTAGCCGCATTGTCCAGCACTGGGGAGGCCCCTGTTAGGCTCTCCAAAAATACCCAGTTAAATGTCAGTATTGGCACCTAACATCAGCCCGACTGTCGACCTGAGAATGGTCCAGGACGACCGAAACGTCGCCGTCCCTTCACTTTCTAGTGTGTGGTTTATCAACATTTTTCAGCCACGTTATTGTGACTCTTCGCCTGCAGCCCGTGCAATGTTGCAACTGGTGTTTGGGACTTGAAAGACTGCCACGAGGATATTAAACATATACTTGAAGCCCAAGGCCATTCTGTCCTCCAGGTTAATACGTTCACTTGACCCCTCATGGTCGTCGTCATCAGCCTCTTCGTGTTGTGAATATCACTTTTAATAGTAGGACCCTTCTGCCTTCTATAATTCCTGCTGGTGCCAGATGCTCGATTCTGAAGTACATTCCCTCTCCTGGACTTTACAACAGGGGCTGGAACTTTGGGCATGGTGCCCTCAAATGCACATGTGCAGTGTCACAAGGCTCAGATGACATTCATATGAGATGCTGCATCATCTCCCTCCATGCACGTTTCAGTATTTACTGAACTGAATAACCGTATCTGGGAGTCGTCGTCTGTTCCTGAGGACTGGTTCGAGGCAGTAGTTCTTCCTATTCGGAAACGGGTCTCAAAGGACATCCCCCCTAAAGATTTCCGCCCCATTGCCCCTCACAAGTTGCATTTGCAAATTCCTTGAACGTATGGTCAATGTCCGTCTAATGTGGTTCTAAGAAAACCATCACCACCTCTCCTGTTCTCAATTTGGCTTTTACAAGTGCCGCAGCACGACTGATATCTTGGTGAACTCTGAGGTCTATATTCGTACTGCTTTTGCTGCAAAGACCTCCATTGTTGCTGTCTTTTTTTACCTGGAGAAGGCATATGACACCACCTGGAGATACCATATTCTGTCCCAACTCCGTTCCTTTAGCCTTCGTGGTAATCTCCCTCTCTTCCTCTGAAGCTTTCTCTCTAGTCGATCCTTTAGAGTGAGGCTTGGTACCCTTCTCTCTGCTCTTTTCGGCAATACGAAGAGGTGCCCGAGGTAGTGCTCTGAGCACTACTATTTTTCTGGTTGCCCTCAATGGTCTTCTTTCCTCCCATCCCTCTGGGATCATCTCAGCACTCTATGTCGGAGATCGTACCCTCTGCTGTCGAGGTAATGACTCGCATTTCATTCAATGACGGCTTCAACTTTCAATTGATACTGTGTCGTCTTGGACCACCAATCATGGCTTCAAGTTCTCTACAACTAAAACATTTGCTAGACTTTTACTCAGAAGCATGTCGTTCTTCGTCCCCCTTTGTCGCTTTATGGTATTATTTTCTCTTACCTCGAGTTGAATGCTCTAAGGCCCCTACCTTACTTAAGGTCTTGTCTCATACATCTTGGGAGCGGATAGGCGCATGCTCCTCTTTCTACATTCCTCTCTCGTGCTATCTGAACTCATTATGGTTGTCCTGCTTACTCGTCTGCCCTCCCTCAACTCTTCGCCATCTTGATACTCTGCACTATACTAGGTTATGCCTCAGCTCTGGTGCCTATCATTAGACTCCTACCCTCAGCCTTTATGTTGAAACTGGCGTCCTGTCTCTACAGGATCGCCGTGATTGCTACTGTCTTCGTTACGTTGCGTGGTCCTTACAACTCCCTCACTCTCGCTTATGTCGTACTTTGACTTTTACCCCTTCTGTGATCCCTGTTCCCATTCACTACCTTCCCTCTTTCTGTACGGTTGTCTCACTTGCAAGGTTCTCTCTCGGTTTTTGTTACCAATATTTATATAGTTCTGAAACGTCTTTTCCTTGCACAGTTTTCTTCACACCCCTGCTCCATTTCCGTCTTCACAGATGGGTCTAAGTCTGCCGACAATGTAGGCTACTCTATTGTTTTCCTGACCGCCTATATGTGTTGCCTGCGTCCAGAGATCAGCATCTTCATGGAAGAACTTCATGTTTTTTGTTCGTCAACTGCTTTCTCGCTGTCAATCTTCCTTTGATGTTGTAGTAGCCAAAAAGAAAGGAGTTGAGACAGAATATGGTATCTCCAGGTGGTGTCATATGCCTTCTCCAGGTAAAAAAAAGACTTCAACAATGGAGGTCTTCGCAGCAAAAGCAGTACGAATATAAACCTCTAAGTTCACCAAGACATCAGTCGTGCTGCAACACTTGCGACAGCCAAACTGAGAATGGGAGAGGTGGTGATGGTGTTCTAAGAACCACATCAGACGGACATTGACCACACGTTCAAAGAGTTTGCAGATGCAACTTGTGAGGGGCAATGGGACGGAAGTCTTTAGGGGATGTCCTTTAAGACCCCTTTTTCCGAATAGGAAGAACTACTGCCTCGAGCCAGTCCACAGGGACTGACGATGACTCCCAGATACGGTTATTCTGAGTCAGTAAATACTGAAACGCGCATGGAGGAAGATCAAAATTCAAAATCAAATTTTTATTCAGGAAAAAGTACATTCATAGTTGACTTACAAACATAATGTTGGATTTATAGATAGAGGTAGTACATACAATACCTAAAGCCACTAGTACGCATAGCGTTTCGGGCAAGGTGAGATGGGGGGGGGGGGAAACACCTAGATTAAAACTTAATAGTAACTGAGCTTAAAGTATAAATTGTGTTAAAAAAAATAAAAGATAAAAATGGGGGGAACATGGTAGAAAATAGGCAATATACAAGTTGGTCAACAAACAGCATTGTTTAAAAATAGTAAGACAAGGGTTGACATTTAGGGGTAAGGTAGGTTACATGGAGTTAATTAGGTAGTACTTAGTTTTCATCTTAAACTAGTTGAGAGAGCTACAGCCTTTGACATGATTGGGAAGGTCATTCCACATTCTGGGTCCCTTGATTTGTAGAGCATTTCTAGTTTGACTAAGTCGTACTCTTGGGATATCAAATAGGTATTTGTTTCTGGTGTGGTGCCCATGGGTTCTGTTACAACCTTCAAGAAGCTTTTAAGGTCAGGATTGACACTACAGTTCAAAGTTTTAAATACATAGAGAACACATGAGAGGATGTGCAGTGACTTAATATCCAAGATATCAATGATTTAAGTGAGGGTACTGAGTGCTGTCTGGGGCCAGAGTTAGATATTGTTCTAATAGCAGCTTTGTGTTGAGTAATTATAGGACGTAGATGATTTTGGGTAGTAGAACCCCAAGCACAAATACCATAGTTGAGATAAGGATAGATGAAAGTAATAGAGCGTCACCAGGGCAGGGCGAGGTTCAATATATCTGATTTTAGAAAGAATGCCAACAGTTTTGGAAACTTTTTTTTTTGCAATATTTAATATGTATCCCTGGAAATTCAGGCTGTTATCGATGAAAACACCAAGGAATATACCATCTACTTTGTTACTAATTTGGATATTATTTATTATAAGATTAATTTGATCTGATGATTTATTACCAAACAAAATATAGAAGGTTTTTCAATATTAAGGGTGAGTTTTTTAGCAGTTAGCCAAAGATGGACTTTATTTAGTTCAGTATTCACTGTACCATTCAGAGCAAGAAGGTCAGGACTGGAGAAAATGAAGGTTGTGTCATCAGCAAATAAAATTGGTTTGAGGTGTTGAGAGGTATTTGGAAGGTCATTAATGTAGATGAGAAAGAGGAGAGGGCCAAGTATGCTGCCTTGTGGAACACCAATGTTGATGGGTAGGGTGGGAGAAATGGAATTATTCACAGAAACATACTGGAGCCTGTCAGTAAGGTAAGACTGAAGGTATTGGAGGGAGTGACCTCAGACTCCATAATGATGTAAGTTAAGAAGAAGGTTTTGGTGGTTGACAGTGTCAAAAACCTTACGTAGGTCAACAAATAACCCAACAGGGAACTCATTTCTATCAAGAGCTGCATGTACCAAGTTAATCATACTAATAAGTGTATCGTTAGTGCTTTTCTTGGTTCTGAAGCCATATTGGCACGAGCTAAGTATATTGTGTTTGGCTAGATAAGAGTAAAACTGCTTGTAGATTAGTTTCTCAAATATTTTTGGCAGGGTTGCAGAATTGATATAGGTCTGAAATTGTTGAAATCAGTGAGATCCCCACATTTATGGACTGGGGATAACTCTTGCTTCTTGTAGAATATCCAGAAAGGTTTGGAGTTCAAGTGA
Organism: Procambarus clarkii; assembly: GCF_040958095.1. Classification (NCBI taxonomy): domain Eukaryota; kingdom Metazoa; phylum Arthropoda; class Malacostraca; order Decapoda; family Cambaridae; genus Procambarus; species Procambarus clarkii. The sequence continues at coordinate 39,828,826 of NC_091186.1, read as the reverse complement.
TTTGTTGTAAAGCAATGCAATGGCAGGAGCTAGAAATCTGGAGGTTTTTTGTAAATTAAAGTTGGTATATAAGTAAGGGCACTTGACTTTGTTTTAAGAGAAAGGTTTATCTCATTAACATCAGTGTAATTAGCAGGAGTTAGGTACAGAGATTCTGGATAGTTACCTGTAAGATAGTCCTTAACATTAGTTTGGGAGGATGGAATATCATTAACAAGGGATGTGCCAATGGTTGAGAAGAATCTATAGAATTCAATAGCAGTGTCAGTGGCTGAAATATGATGCAGCATTTCATAATGAATTGTCATCTGAGCCTTGTAACACTGCACTTGTGCATTTGAGGGCACCGTGCCCAAAGTTCCAACACCTATTGCAAAGTCTAGGGGAATGAATGTACTCCTGAACGGAGCATCTGGCACCAGTAAGAATTATAAAAGGTGGAAGGGTCCTTCTATCAACAGTGATCTTCATGACGTGAAGAGGCTGATGACGACTATGAGGGAGGTCGAGTGAACATATCAACCTAGAGGGCAGAAAGGCATTGGGCTTCAAAGATATGATTAATATCCTCATGGCAGTATCCGCCCTAACACCAGTCACAACATGGTGCAGGCGGATAGCAATGCCAATACTAGCACTGTCTCCCCAATGCTGGACAATGTGGCTAAGCGGGCAGCTGCTTCCTGAGAAGGAGCAGCAATGGCACGTGTACCAGTACATATGTCGCTGCTGGTGAACTGGCGTACCAGTACACCAGTATCCACTGAATCAACGAGGTGTTTATGGTGGAAGAAATCATCAGGCCGTGAAGATTCCAGATGGTTCAGATCAAAGTATTTAGTCCACGTAGCAGGACCAGACAAGGTGTGGAACATATTAGCACTGGAAGGAATCATGCGAGTGCGGCTGTGGGTTTAGCACCAAGCGCCCCCAGTAAGGGTGGGGGGCCAAGGCCCAGTTGTCACAAAGAGAAGGAACCACTCCAGAGGAAAAGGCGATCATCACTGGGGTCTTGAGGCTCAACTCTACCACAGAGGTGGGAGAGGACCAGAAGGGGGTAGTCGGGAAGGTGAAAGGAGTGTCTTGGTCTGGGCCAAATGTAACTCGGGCTACAGAGCCCAATCTTCCAACACAGTCTGACTCAGAGGCATAGTCGCCCACCCCACGAGCCTGGGAAATTATTAGAGGATCATTAAGCGGCATTGCAATGAACAGGTAATAATTTCCTTCATGAATAAGTCCCCATATGCACCATGAAGCCACAATTAGAGGATAGGACACCTGACAAGATGGGGCCCCCCAGAGGTGCATCATGAGTATACGCCCCACAATCATCACCTTAAAAACTGTCAGTACAATGAGATCAGGTTCAGCAACACAGGCGAGGATTGACAATAAAAGCGTCCCCTCCCTCGCAAGGTCGGGTACCACAGTTCTTCAGGTGAGAGTGTGCCTCCCCAAACATCCGGGCGTCAAAACAGATGTTCGAAAGAATAATCAAGAATTGCAAAAAGTCAGCAGGAAAAGACAATTAGAAAGGAGAAGAGGGGAAAGGCAAACGAAACACAAGGAAGAGGAAATAGCATCCAGCACAATTAGTGAAGACGGCAGAGGACTGTCCCATGGAGCATCACACCCCGGCAGCTGCCCAACAAGCTCCCCTCATGACGACAACGAGCTGAAAAGGGTTTGGGGGGGGGGGCATAAGGCTTCAAAAGAACAGAGGAAATGCTGTCCCATGGAGCATCACACTCTGACAGCAGCCCACGAAGCCTCCTCATGTCAAGAGCAGGCTAGAAAGTGAGGGTGGGGGAGGGGGGGGGTGACGGTAGGAGACCAACTCCATCGTCACCCGGCGTTAAACCCTAAACTACTGCAGCAGACAACGACTGTCAAGTGGAAGGCAGTACAGGGGCTATGCTGACCCAAACCAACACTGCTGCAACCCTACCAACAGCCATGTTAACTCTGCCTCAGGGGAAAAGGAAACTACTAGTCAGGGGCTGTTTTATAAGGGTTCCCAGAAAACTTTTTGTCACACAGAGGGCGGCAGAACAAATGGAATTCAAACCAGTGATGCAGGTCACCCTGAATATACTTAGGTTTTTATCCAACAGTGGACCTAAACCCTACAGGGTACATGTAGGTCAGTAATGCTGACCTACAAATTGCTGACCTGGAGAGCGTGTAGAGATCCTTTACTGCTAGAATCCACTCAGTAAAACATCTAAATTACTGGGAGCGACTAAAGAGCCTAAATCTGTACTCCCTTGAGCGCAGGCGGGAGAAATACATAATAATTTACACGTGGAAAATAATTGAGGGGCTGGTCCCAAACCTGCACACAGAAATAACATCACATGAGACCAGAAGACATGGCAGGATGTGCAGAACACCCCCGTTGAAAAGCAGAGGTGCAACAGGTACTCTCAGAGAGAACTCTATCAACATCAGAGGCCCGAGACTGTTCAACACGCTTCCACTACACATAAGGGGCATAACTGGCCGACCCCTCACAGTGTTCAAGAGAGAACTGGATAAGCGCCTCCAAAGGATACCTGATCAACCAGGCTGTGACTTATATGTCAGGCTGCGAGCAGCCGCGTCTAACAGCCTGGTTGATCAGTCCAGCAACCAGGAGGCCTGGTCGACGACCGGGCCGCGGGGACACTAAGCCCCGGAAGCACCTCAAGGTAACCTCAAGGTAAGGGTAGACAAACCCTACATTCCCTTGGGTGGTTACCTCAGACCTGTATTCCCTATAGTCGTGGACACAATCCAATCTGACCTACATGTACCAGGTCTAGGGATCACAATAGTAGTGTAATATGTGACTAGAGCGACGCGCGCCATCTGCCCAGGTGGCACTCTTGAGTGCCACCTGGACAGGTGTGACGCGTCGCTCTAGTCACAAAGGGTTTGGGGGGAATTTCCCGGAAGTTTGGCGCGTGTCGGACGCGTGTGAGCGTCCGGTGTTAGGGTATGTGGTCAGGAAAGAGGGGAGGACATGTTGTTGGGGATGTAGGAGAGTATGTGGGCTATGTGGTGGAGTAAGAAATACAAGGATGAGAGTGGAAAGAGTAGTTAAATATGTATGTGTGTTTGCCGTAGACTTAATCCTGTGTGTAGATAATAGTTTTGATGATAGTAATTAAGCTATGTAGAGGCTGAGTGTAGGTGAGAGGGGTCCCAACATAGTGGATATGTTGTTTGGGGTAGGGGAGGGGTGGGGGAGGGAGGGAGGGAAGGGTGAGGGGAGCTTCCCCTCGGCGTGAGAGTGGTTATCCCCATTTGTGGTTTGACATCCATTATTTTCTTGGAGCCATGCTCACAGCCGGAAGTGGGGGAGGATGAGAGAGTAGAGTCCAGCAGGAGGGATGTGGTCCATTTGCCTTAATCGTTTTTTCAAGTCTATTTTCTTCGAGTTATGCAGCTGTGTTTGGAGATGCTCCATGAGGGTAATAGTTGGGTCATACATGGTAGGAAGTGTGGAGAAGAAGGAGGAAGAGAAAGAGAGAGCAGTCACTCTTAAGTTGTGAATGAGATGAGGCAACAGTTGGTGGCGAAGGATTGTTTTATGTAACAATGTATGGGAGTGTATAGGTGACAGAGCTGGACGGGTGTGAACCATTACCCTTAAGCGTTTTTCAATGTCCGCGGAGGGGTGTGCGTACTGGCCACTGGTTAGAGGGTAACTGAAGAGTCTTTCCAAGTAGTTTGGTTATATCTTCCCCTCCCGGAGGGTACGCAATGACTGCCATTACTTCCTCAGACACGGCAGAAGTGGTTGGGTATCCATTACCCACTGCGTTTCGTTAAGGAAGGGGATATGTAGCTACGGTCAGCGACTCCGTCTCTCTCTCTGTCTCTCTGTCTCTCTCGCTCTGTCTCTCTCGCTCTGTCTCTCTCTCTCTCTCCTCTCTCTCTCTCTCTCTCTCTCTCTCTCTCTTCTCTCTCTCTCTCTCTCTCTCTCTCGCTCTGTCTCTCTGTCTCTCTCTCTCTCTCTGTCTCTCTCTCTCTGTCTCTCTCTCTGTCTCTCTCTCTCTCTCTCTCTCTCTCTCTCTCTCTCTCTCTCTCTCTCTCTCTCTCTCTCTCTCTCTCTCTCTGTCTCTCTCGCTCTGTCTCTCTGTCTCTCTCTGTCTCTCTCGCTCTGTCTCTCTGTCTCTCTCTCTCTCTCTCTCTCTCTCTCTCTCTCTCTCTCTCTCTCTCTCTCTCTCTCTCTCTCTCTCTCTCTCTCTCTCTCTCTCTCTCTCTCTCTCTCTGTCTCTCTCTCTCTCTCTGTCTCTCTCGCTCTGTCTCTCTGTCTCTCTCTCTCTCTCTGTCTCTCTCTCTCTGTCTCTCTCTCTGTCTCTCTCTCTCTCTCTCTCTCTCTCTCTCTCTCTCTCTCTCTCTCTCTCTCTCTCTCTCTCTCTCTCTCTCTCTCTCTCTCTCCCTCTCTCTCTCTCTCTCTCTCTCTCTCTCTCTCCTCTCTCTCTCTCTCTCTCTCTGTCTCTCTCTCTCTGTCTCTCTCTCTGTCTCTCTGTCTCTCTCTGTCTCTCTCGCTCTGTCTCTCTGTCTCTCTGTCTCTCTCTCTCTCTCTCTCTCTCTCTCTCTCTCTCTCTCTCTCTCTCTCTCTCTCTCTCTCTCTCTCTCTCTCTCTCTCCTCTCTCTCTCTCTCTCTGTCTCTCTCTCTGTCTCTCCCTCTCTCTCTCTCTCTCTCTCTCTCTCTCTCTCTCTCTCTCTCTCTCTCTCTCTCTCTCTCTCTCTCTCTCTCTCTCTCTCTCTCTCTCTCTCTCTCTCTCTCTCTCTCTCTCTCTCTCTCTCTCTCTCTCTCTCTCTCTCGCTCTCTCTCTCTCTCTCTCTCGCTCTCTCTATCCCTTAGGGGAGCAGTGTTCCACACATACAAAGTAAAACATATATATATAAGACAATGCGGAAAACATAGTTTTGAGACTAATATTAAAATGACTTGCTCATTATCCTCGAGTTCAACACACACTCTCTTTCTCTCTCTAAGACCTACATTATCCAATGTAAACAGACCGGATGAGACGATAGTGAAATAGCTCTGGGTTATGACTGTTTTCAGTTCTTATAACATTTGAAAATGTATGCGTGGTTACTCTTTCCGTCTCCTCTCGTCTCGTTAGGGTCTGACCTTGTGTCTTTCCATAGCGTGAGTTTTCACTCAACATCAACCATTAGCGATCGTTCGATCCAGCAGAAAAAAACAGAGACTAGTGTTAGCATAATAGGTGAAAAAATAGTTGATCTTTCTCTTATTACGTTTATTCAATAACTGGTAGACATAACATAAGTCACATATTTATCTTGATAAAACAAAACATAATAACAGACAGACAGACAGACATAACACTCAGCATAATGCAGTCATATGGTGTTAGCATAATAGGTGAAAAAATAGTTGATCTTTCTCTTATTACGTTTTATTCAATAACTGGTGGACACTTACATATTTATCTTGTCATTTTTTTTTCAACTATTATGAGTTGTTTTCCATGTTTCTTTAACACCATGACTAAGTGAGCCAGAGCTGTGTAGTAGTTGACCTCCCATTCAAGCTTTTCATCAGGATTCAAGTCATCACTGTCAATCATTCCCAACCCTTAAGGAATTTTGACGTGCTTGATTGAATTATGTCGCTTAGTCATGCTTAAAATTTGATTAATGCATAGTTTAAAGCTCCATCGTCTCTTGATCTTAGTATCGTTGCGGAGTCCCTCCATTATACAATCTGTATCCTCCCCACACTGCTCTAATAGAATTTTTTGGTTAACAGCGTTATTTTCTATTGGCGATCCTGCGCTATACTGGGTCACAATAGCTATAACATGTGGTAGTCTTTCTGGTGAGGGGGAAGGAGAAAAGACAGCTCCTCCTACTTTGACGCGATCAGCCACCACCACATAGTTACTTAATGGTTGAATAGCTCGCTGTAGTCGTGTATAAGGATACTTTTCCCAGATCTCGCAAGACATTCCTCCTGAATGGGTGTGAATTGAAGGAATATCATACACTATACAGTCACCAGGATGGATCTCATCCGTTGCCAGATAATCACCTTCTACTTTGCAGTCTTTAAGACAGGATAGCTTATGAAGCTATCTTATGAAAAACCTTGAACACATCTAGTCAGTTATTAAACGCGAGTTTGCGGATGTAAGAATTATATACAGTATAGAGTTACCATTTACTCTTTTCATTCCTCTATTACATCTGTAAACACACTCAACTGTTTGTTAAAGTGGGAAGATAAACACAGAGTATAATATTATTTTTTTTTATTATTATTATTAATTGCAGGCAGTGAAAAATGGTAACAATAGTTTATATATATATATATATATATATATATATATATATATATATATATATATATATATATATATATATATATATATATATATTTCTAGTCGACTGTTAAATCAATGAGTTCGATATCTCCTGTAAGGTCTATTATAGGCACGGCTTTGCAAGGGGGTTTTGTAGTTTCACCTACAGCTTCGTCCACATTGTCCACCTACAGCTTCGTCCACATGTAGTTTCACCTACAGCTTCGTCCACAAGATGATTGCAAAGGCCTTACGCAGAGATTTTGTAAACCAATAGCGACGCATTTCTTCTGTATCCAACTGTAAGCCACTGTAGTAGTGCGGGTCGGCAGCATATAATGTCTTGATTTCCTTCATCGTCATGTTCAGGGGTTTAGATGATTTCCCTCCGGCGTGATGTGTTATTAATCCGATGAGATGAGGTAGATGAGGGTCGTCACCAATTCGATTGTTGAATTGAGGGGGTTCACCATAGAGACAATCTCTCCCGGCATGGCTCGGTCTCTTCTCTCTGCACGATTTTTGTAGGGTAGTTTGCTCCGATGAATGCAAGCATAGGGATAACGAGACCATAATTCTTCAACCACCCCACTCATCATCACACTACTGGCGTCCATATCGTAGATGATGCAGTCGGAGTAAGAGTACTCCGAAAAAGATGAAAGGCTGCCAGCTACAGTCGTCAACATCTTATCTGATGAGTAGAGTAGAGGAAATGAGTCGGAGAGGGAGAGCAGCCACCCCCTTTATACGGTCATGCGAAGGTTAGTGGGTTTCCTGTTTTGTTTCGTTCCTGTTTCCCTGGGGCGGACTAAAATCACTTTGACGTTATAAGGTTTTAAACTCCCTTGCATATTTTGAATAATGGGGAGGTGAGTACTTTCCCACTCTGCATCTTCACACCGACCTGACATACCTACACCCCAGGGAAGAATAACTTTCGTGATCTCCTCAGTATCTTCAATATACAATAAGAGTTCTTCTAATGATTTCGCAAAGTATAACAAGCGGTTTTCTGTCGTATCCGCACGCAAACCTTTAACCATAGAGTAATCTTTACATTTATCGGTAATGGCTTGAGCAATATCAGTCTTCTCAATAGACTTCCCTTATCCATACTGACTTGCCAAGGCTACTATGCTTGGTCCTTGACTGCCTCCGCTGATGTGAATGGATCCAGGTGTTGGTCGGTTTTCTCTGGTGCATCTCTTTAGATTATACAATTGCGTTCTGGCGTAAGCGGAGGCGTGATGATACTTACCTGCAATGTCCTGCGACATGCCGTAGGGGGAGCATGATATACAATTTACAGAGTAGACAATACAGCACTCTCGATTGTTAAACTCCTCATCTGTCATGTACCCGTGATGAATTGGCTGCGGAGTTCAATTTTTTCTCTCAACGAAATATAGATGAAACGCCCAGGTGAGTTGAGCAGTCAGTAATGAATTAAAGCGGATTGACTTCCTTTTATTCCCCCTTGGCGCGTGTGCGGCGCGCTTGCTCACTGGATAGTTTCCAGTTATTGATTAACCACACTCTGAAGCTAAGTTTCTATATTATTTATTTAATAAAAAATGTAGATTATTTAATAAACACGGATTATAGACCTTTCTAGCAGTAAGATAGCGTGTAATACTATAATGCCAGCAATGCAGATTATGACATCAACTCATCTACTGTTTTATATCGACTTTGCACCATGCATCAATTTTCTAAAGTTAAGCAGAGGAGATTGGTATATTCCTTTCCATCTCGTTCACTATAGAAATTAGTCTAAGGTAGAGCTGTATATAACGTATTTATCTCCGATAAACTACACTCCCTGGCAACGTTTACAGTATGCAAATTTAATCCATACTGGACAGATTTTTTTCGTAACCGCGCGAAGCTAACCAATTCATTTTTCCTACCATCTCAGCTTAAAACTAGCTAGATTTTACCTTTAAGCTAATACATAGATCTCACAATGAATATGTAGCGAAATGTGTCACCCTTTTCTAGGATAAATACCCGAGGTGACCCCACGCCTTTACCACAATTTCAAGTTCCGACCGTCATGGACGCCTTTCTCACCAAAACATTTCGCAGCAGGAACGATTGCAATGTGAGCAGATGAGACTTGACACATTTGGGGGTTGGTCTCTTGAATGGCTTTCCCCTAGTGAATTAGCAAGTGACGGGTTTTACTTCACTAAATCTGTAGATTTTTGCATATGCAGTTTCTGTTATGCTTTAATTGGAGGGTGGGTACAGGAGGAGGACACTCCACGCAGTCGACATGTAGCTGCTGCACCACACTGTCCTTTCATCGGTGGTAAACGCACTGAAAATTTCAGCATTGCGGTAAGCAACGCAGCCTACGACTATGGAATGGATTTCACCTATTCCGCCCAACAACTCGAAAGAGGGAGAAGTGCAGCTAACTGTTGTAAGTACCCAGCACAATTAAGTGTTATCTCTCAGTCTCAGTGAATAACATTGGTCGGAGTGTGTATAGTCATTGTGAATAACTTGATAATATGATTTACCATTTATATGTGTGTGTATACTCACCTAGTTACTCACCTAGTTGTGTTTGCGGGGGTTGAGCTCTGACTCTTTGGTCCCGCCTCTCAACTGCCAATCAACTGGTGTACAGATTCCTGAGCCTATTGGGCTCTATCATATCTACATTTGAAACTGTGTATAGAGTCAGCCTCCACCACAACACTACTTAATGCATTCCATTTGTTAACTACCCTGACACTGATAAAATTCTTTCTAACGTCTCTGTGGCTCATCTAGGTACTAAGTTCCCACCTGTGTCCCCTTGTTCGTGTTCCACCCGCGCTAAAGAGTTTGTCCTTGTCCACCCTGTCAATTCCCCTGAGAATTTTGTAGGTGGTTATCATGTCTCCCCTTACTCTTCTGTCTTCCAGGGTTGTGAGGTTCAGCTCCCTTAGCCTTTCCTCGTAACTCATTCCTCTCAGTTCCGGGACCAGTCTGGTGGCATACTTCTGAATCTACTCTAACATCGTCTTGTGTTTAACTAGGTATGGACTCCAGGCTGGAGCTGCATACTCCAGGATTGGTCTTACATAGGTGGTATACAGGGTCCTGAACGATTCCTTACACAAGTTTCTAAAGGCAGTTCTTATATTGGGCAGTCTAGCATATGCCGCTGATGATATCCTTTTGATGTGGACCTCTGGGGACAGTTTCGGTGTGATATCGATCCCCAGATCTTTCTCTCTATTTGACTCTTGTAGGATTTCACCTCCCAGATGGTACCTTGTGTTCAGCCTTCTGCTCCCTTTGCCTAATTTCATTACTTTACACTTTCCTGAGTTGAACTTTAGCAGTCATTTTCTAGACCATTCCTCCAATTTGTCCAGGTCGTCCTGTAGTCTCTGTCTATCTTCATCTGTTTTTATTCTTCTCATAATTTTTGCATCGTCAGCAAACATTGAGAGGAATGAGTCTATACCCTCTGGAAAGTCGTTTACATATACTAGAAACAGGATGGGTCCGAGTACAGAGCCCTGTGGGACTCCGCTGTTGACATCTCGCCACTATGATGCCTCCCCCCTCACCGTTACTCGCTGTTTCCTATTGCTTAGATACTCCCTTATTCACTGGAGCACCTTACCTTTTACTCCTGCCTGCTGCTCCAACTTTTGTAACAGCCTTGGGTGAGGTACTGCGTCAAAGGCTTTTTCACAGTCCAAGAAAATGCAGTCTGCCCACCCTTCTCTTTCCTGCCTAATTTGTGTTGCTTGGTCATAGAATTCTTTTAGGCCTGTGAGGCACTATTTACCATCTCTGAACCCATGCTGGTGGTGTGTTACAAAGCTGTTTCCCTCCAGATGCTCTACGAGCCTTTTCCTCACAATCTTCTCCATCACCTTGCATGGTATACAAGTTAGGGAAACTGGCCTGTAGTTCAGTGCCTCTTGCCTGTCACCCTTTTTGTAAATTTGGACTACATTAGCTGTCTTTCAGCTTTCCGAAATGTCTCCCGTTTCCAGTGACCTGTTATACATCATAGAGACAAAGAGAGTGACACACTTAGTGCTTCTGCACCTTCTTTTAGAATCCACGGTGAGATTCTGTCAGGCCCAACAGCCTTTGACACATTCAGCTCCAACAGATTCCTCTTGACCTCATCACTGGTGAGGTAAATTTCCTCCAAGGTTGTTCGGTTTGCCTCCTCATTTAGTGCAGGGACCTCTTCTTGTTCTATTGTGAAGACCGCCTGGAATCTCTTGTTGAGTTCTTCACACACCTCTCTATCGTTTTCTGTGTATCTGTTCTCCCCTTTTCTGTTTCATCACTTGTTCGTTCACTGCTGTTTTCCTCCTGATGTGGCTGTGGAGCAGTTTTGGTTGGGTCTTGGGCTTTACTCGTGGTGTCATTTTCATAATGCCTCTCTGCTACTCTCCTCACTCCTCATTTCTGGCCTCTGGTATCTCTCCCTGCTCTCTTGTTTTTTCTGTGTTCTGTTGTTCCTGTAGTTTCGCCATGTTCTTTTACTCAGTTGCTTTACTGCTGCACATTCCTGGTTGAACCACGGATTCTTCTGTTGCTTTTGATTTTTCACTTTTTGGACTGGGATAAACCTGTTTGCAGCCTCCTGATACTTTTGAGTGACATAATCCATCATATCCTGTACAGTCTTTTCTCTGAGTTCTGTTTCCCATGGTATTCCCATTAGGAAGTTCCTCATTTCGTCATATTTTCCTCCTCTGTAATTTAGTCTTTTTCCTTCCAATCCCATCCTTGGATAGGTTATCCCTACTTATAGCAGATACTCAAATATCAATACTTGTGTGTGTGTGTGTGTGTGTGTACTCACCTAGTTGTACTCACCTAGTTGTGATTGCGGGGGTTGAGCTCTGGCTCTTTGGTCCCGCCTCTCAACTGTCAATCAACAGGTGTACAGGTTCCTGAGCCTATTGGGCTCTATCATATCTACACTTGAAACTGTGTATGGAGTCAGCCTCCACCACATCACTTCCTAATGCATTCCATTTGTCAACCACTCTGACACTAAAAAAGTTCTTTCTAATATCTCTGTGGCTCATTTGGGCACTCAGTTTCCACCTGTGTCCCATAGTGCGTGTGCCCCTTGTGTTAAACAGCCTGTCTTTATCAACCCTGTGTGTGTGTACTCACCTAGTTGTGTCTGCAGGATCGAGCATTGACTCTTGGATCCCGCCTTTCGAGCATCGGTTGTTTACAGCAATGACTCCTGTCCCATTTCCCTATCATACCTGGTTTTAAAATTATGAATAGTATTTGCTTCCACAACCTGTTCCTGAAGTGCATTACATTTCCCCACTACTCTCACGCTAAAAGAAAACTTCCTAACATCTCTGTGACTCATCTGAGTTTCAAGCTTCCATCCATGTCCTCTCGTTCTGATACTATTCCGTGTGAACATTTCGTCTATGTCCACTCTGTCAATCCCTCTGAGTATCTTATACGTTCCTATCATGTCCCCCCTCTCCCTTCTTCTTTCTAGTGTCGTAAGGCACAGTTCCCTCAGGCGCTCCTCATACCCCATCCCGCGTAGCTCTGGGACGAGTCTCGTTGCAAACCTCTGAACCTTTTCCAGTTTCATTATATGCTTCTTCAGATGGGGACTCCATGATGAGGCGGCATTACTCTAAGACTGGCCTCACGTAGGCAGTGTAAAGCGCCCTAAATGCCTCCTTACTTAGGTTTCTGAATGATGTTCTAACTTTTGCCAGTGTAGAGTACGCTGCTGTCGTTATCCTATTAATATGTGCCTCAGGAGATAGATTAGGTGTTACGTCCACCCCCAGGTCTCTTTCACGCGTCGTTACAGGTAGGCTGTTCCCCTTCATTGTGTACTATCCTTTTGGTCTCCTATCTCCTAGTCCCATTTCCATAACTTTACATTTGCTTGTGTTGAATTCTAGTAGCCATTTCTCTGACCATCTCTGCAATCTGTTCAGGTCCTCTTGGAGGATCCTGCAATCCTCATCTGTCACAACTCTTCTCATCAACTTTGCATCATCCGCAAACATCGACATGTAGGACTCTACGCCTGTAAACATGTCGTTAACATATACAAGAAATAGAATTGGTCCCAGCACCGATCCTTGTGGTACTCCACTTGTTACTGTTCGCCAGTCCGACTTCTCGCCCCTTACCGTAACTCTTTGGCTCCTTCCTGTTAGGTAGTTCCTTATCCATGCTAGGTCCTTTCCCCCCACCCCCGCCTGCCTCTCGAGCTTGAACAGCAGTCTCATGTGCGGTACTGTATCAAAGGCTTTTTGGCAGTCCAGAAATATGCAGTCTGCCCAACCATCTCTGTCCTGTCTTATCCTCGTTATTTTATCATAGTATTCCAGAAGGTTTGTTAGGCACGATTTCCCTGTCCAGAACCATGCTGATGTTTGTTCACAAACCTAATGTTCTCCAGGTGTGCAACCAGTCGTAGCCTAATTATTCTTTCCAGTATTTTACAGGGGATGCTTGTCAGTGATACAGGTCTATAGTTAAGTGCCTTCTCCCTATCACCTTTCTTGAAGATCGGCACGACATTTACCTTCTTCCAGCAACTGGGCAATTCTCCTGACATAAGTGACTCATTAAAGATCATTGCCAGAGGCACGCTGAGGGCCTGTGCTGCTTCTTTTAGTATCCACGGTGATACTTTGTCTGGTCCAACTGCTTTAGTTGCATCTAGAGTTGTCAACTGTTTCATTACCTCCTCTGCTGTCACCTCTATATCTGATAGTCTTTCATCTAGGGTAACCCCTTCCAACAATGGGAGCTGCTCAGGCTCGGCTCCATGGAAACTGGCATTCAGTGCCTCGCAGATTTCCTTGTCACTTTCAGTATATGCCCCCTCTGTCTTCCTTAGTCTTGTCACTTGGTCGTTCACCGACATTTTTCTTCTTATATGACTGTGTAGTAACTTAGGTTGTTTTTTCGCTTTGATTGCAATATCGTTCTCATAGTCCCTTTCCGATGTTCGTCTTATGTTAATGTAATCGTTAATGTAACACACTGTTACCCAAGACGAGACAGACCAACATAAACTACTTGAGTCTGTAATTATCTCTTCACGTGATTTTCCCCAAGAAACTGATGGTGAAGACTGTGCTGCCATCGTGATCAAAGTATTGCAGGATAAGTTAAGCTATTCGATCCAAAAAAATGACATCACAGCAGCTTATAGAGTGGGTACCAAATCATCTGGTACTAATAACAGGCGAATTCGTTTAAAATTAGATAGCTGCTCCCGCAAGTCTGATCTTATCTCATCTGCAGTCTCTAGTAAATCCACTGTTTATGTGAATGAATGTCTAACCAGGTGCAGGCAAAATCTCTTTTTTAAACTTAAGAAGCGTGGCTTCTGCAAAAATTCCCCTACAATTAAACACTGTTTTGTGCGAGATGGTAAAATTATAGCTAGGAGGACTGACACTGGAAAAACCTATTCAATAACCACAGAAGCTCACCTTAATTCTTTCCTCAATGACTGTGGGATATCTGCTGTATAGCCTGAATTCAAATTATAATCTCATTTAACTACCTTGTGTACTTTAGCTCTGCCTTTACTTCAAAAGGTTTTAACTTTAGTTAAAAAAAAAAAAAATATTGTCATCTTTATTATTGTCTTTTTTTCTTTTTACTTCCTGTTCCATAGTACACTGGCTTTGCCTGTGTCCTCTAGTATTAACTTTATTATCTAGTGTCCTGAGTGTATCTCTATTTAAACTACCTCAGTTTGTTTTAGTGTAACTTTAGTATTCAACTATAGTGTACTTATAATAGTATAGTAAGCAAGCTTTTCATCTTATAGATTTCATAATTATTTTTTTACTTTTTTGGTCATCTATTGTTATTAATTATTCTAGTTAATTTTTTACATTCCTAGTTCCCATTAACTTTTTTCTTTTTACTTAAATTACCATTAAGTTTATTACTTTAGAATTTTTAATCTACTTTTTTCTTTGTTTTCTATTTTGTAATTTGCCATTCTTGCCTTGTTTTCCTGCAAACAGCCTTTTTATGCAGACAAGTATAGACCCAGAACTAAACCTCTTATCCACTATCTATGACAATCATCACTTCAATGATCAAAATTGCAGATATTTTACAGCACATGATGTAAACAATGTATTAACAGATAATCACAATATCTCTGTAATCAACTTGAACGTTAGATCCCTAGGTAAACACTTCGATGATGTTAGTGCCTTGATTGAAACTATTGACAACAAATTCTCTTTTATTATACTTACTGAAACATAGTTGAAAGAGGATACCACTCAACTCTTTAACATGCCTAACTACTCGGCAATTCACAACTGTCGTCAAATGCAGAGAGGTGGTGGTACTTCTCTTTACTACCACCAAGAACTAACATGCTTAAAAATAATTAGAACTAGAGACTGCTGTGTGGAGTATATCTTCGCCAGTTTCAGTCATGGGTGCCGAGTCTGTCCTGTCTGTGGGTGCAGTCTATAGAATTCCTAACACTGATGTGTCTGAATTCTATTCAAACCTTAGAAATCTAATACTAGATAACAGACTGAACAAAAACTATCTAATTATCGCAGGGGACTTTAATATTGACCTCTGCGAGCCTGAACACCCTACTGCTGTTAGCTTCCTCAACTGTATGAATTCCTGCTTCCTCATACCCTTAATCACTAGACCAACTAGAATCACTGATAGTACTGCTACGACTCTAGATCACATCTGGACCAACATAACCTCTCCGCTTACTTCAGGTATAATCACCGATAGCACTACAGACCATTACCCCACATTTCTCTTAACAAACATTATCAAACCACCGCTTGAGTCAAGGGAGTTAAGCTTTAGGCTGCACAATGAAACTGCTTTAAACAATTTTATAACTGCTGCTGATAATGTCAACTGGGAGTCCGAGTTAGGTAACATAGGGGACATCAACCTAGCAGTGCAATCTTTTCTACAAACAACTCTTAGCCTTTATAACACCCACTGTCCTATGCTTACAAAACAAGTCACAAACAAAAGGCTTAACAATACTTGGCTTACAAAGGGAATACTTAAATCCATTAACAAAAAACACGACCTTGAAAGAAGTATAGGTTAGGAACCGTCTGCAAAGAATTCTCAAAGAATTACTCGTTATTGCTATCTAAAATAATTAGACGAGCCAAAACTAAATACTATGAAGATAAATTTACCCAAATAAAGAGCAACATTAAAAAAACTTGGAACACAATTTCACAAATATTGGGATCAAAGAAGATTTTAAATAACAAACCAACACTCCTGTCCAATAACGTGGGTCAGCTTTCAGCCTCTGATTCTGCTATTGAGTTCAATAGGTTCTTCTCTTCCATTGGGTCATCCCTTGCAAATGATATTCATTCTCCCAGTACTGATGTTAATGACTATCTTACAGGTAACTATCCACAGTCTCTGTACCTAAAGCCTACTAGTTCCACTGATGTCAATGAGATAATCCTTTCCCTTAAAACCAAGTCTAGTGCCCTCAAGGAGATACCAACTTTAATTTACAAAAAGCCTCCAGATCTTTAGCCCCTGCTATTACATTGCTCTTCAACAAGTCACTTGAACTCCAAACCTTTCCAGACATTCTAAAAAAAGCGAGAGTAACGCCTGTCCACAAATGTGGTGATCACACAGATGTTAACAACTACAGACCTATATCAATCCTGACTAACTTGTCAAAAATATTCGAAAAACTAATCTACAAGCACCTTACTCTTTTCTAGCCAAACACAATATACTTAACTCTTGTCAATATGGATTCAGACCCAAAAAAGCACTAACGATACACTTATTAGTATGATTAACTTGATTCACCCAGCTCTTGATAAAAAGGAGTTCCCTGTTGAGTTATTTGTGAACCTGCGTAAAGCTTTTGATACTGTCAACCACCAGAACCTTCTTAAATTACATTATTATGGAGTCAGAGGACACTCCCTGCAATACCTCAAATCTTATCTTACTGACAGGCTCCAGTATGTTTCTGTGAATAATACAATTTCTCCCACCCTACCCATCAACATTGGTGTTCCTCAGGGCAGCATACTTGGCCCTCTCCTCTTTCTCATCTACATTAATGACCTTCCAAATGCCTCCCAACACCTCAAACCAATTCTATTTGATGACGACACAACCTTCATTTACTCCAGTCCTGAAACCCTTGCTCTAAATGCCACAGTAAATACTGGGCTAGAGAAAGTCCATCTTTGGCTAACTGCCAACAAACTCACCCTTAACATTGACAAAACGTTTTATATTCTGTTTGGCAATAAATCCTCTAATCATATAAATCTCAAAATAAACAATACCCAAATTTGTAACAAATTAGATGGCAAATTCCTTGGCGTTCTCATCGACCACAAGCTGAATTTCCAGGGACACATTCTAAATATATCAAAAAAAGTTTCAAAAACTGTTGGCATTCTTTCTAAGATCAGATATTATGTACCCCGCCCTGCCCTGGTGACTCTCTATTACTCCCTCATCTCATATCTCAACTATGGCATTTGTGCTTGGGGTTCTTCTACCCAAAATCATTTACGTCCTCTAATTACTCAACACAAAGCTGCTATTAGGACAATATCCAACTCTAGCCCCAGACATCACTCGGTACCCCTACTCAAATCTCTGAATATGTTAGATATTAAGTCATTGCACATTCTCTCATGTGTATTATACATATATAAAACGCTGAACTGTAATGCCAATCCTGACCTCAAAAGATTTATTGAAGGTTGTAACAGAACCCATGAGCACCACACCAGAAATAAATACAGTTTTGATATTCCTAGAGTACGACTTAATCATACTAGAAATGCTCTTCAAATCAAGGGACCCAGAATGTGGAATGATCTTCCCAACCATGTTAAAGACAGTACCTCTCTCAACCAGTTTAAGATAAAAACGAAGCACTACCTAATAAATTCCCTGTAACCTACCTTACCCCTCTGTTGTCAACCCATGTATGTTTTTTGTTTTTTTTTCAAAACAACGCTGTTTGAATGTAATTTTCTGTAATAATTTGTAATTGTATTTGTGCTGCTTTTTCATCCATGTTCCCCCCTCTTTTACCTCTATTTTTATTTGTTCTCAACACATTTTATTCTTTTTACCCATTAGTTTTAAGCTTTAGTCATTAATGTTTTTCCTGCCCGAAACGCTTTGCGTAATAGTGGCTTTAGGCATTGTATGTACTAGCTCTATCTATTAACCCAACAAACTTTGTAAAATATGCAGGCGATGAGTCACAATAACGTGGCTGAAGTATGTTGACCAGACCACACACTAGAAATTGAAGGGACGACGACGTTTCGGTCCGTCCTGGACCATTCTCAAGTCGATTGTGATGAGGACAGGTAGGGACAGGCATTAAATAGGCAAGAGAGAGCTGAGGAGGAAAGTCAGGTGTAGGGGATAGTAGTAATGAGAACTGCAGCAGGCCTATTGGCCCATACGAGGCAGCTCCTATTATAACCACCGAAGGAGATAGTAATAGGAATAAGAAGAGGATAGCAAGGGAGCGTAGAAGACAATGAACAGAAAAAGGGAGAAGAGAGAAAGAAAGGGAAAGAGAAAGAAAGAAATGGAAGGGGGAAAGCTTATGTTAAGTCACGTTTGTTAGAAAGATTAGAGCATTTGAGTATATACTGTGAAAGGGAAGAGTCCACAGCAACAAAGCCAGGACTCAAGTTCATGTTGGGTACATTGTTAATAAGAGCCGATTCTACAAGACGGCGTCTGTGTAGAGTAGAGGCAGGAAAGATTATTTTGGAGGAAGACCAATCAATGGGATTGGACTCATTAGACTCTGTGTTGAATCTAACTCTTTCTCTTTCAACGGTAAATATTACACTCAAACTTTCGGTGTCGCTATGGGTTCCCCTCTCTCCCCTGTTCTTGCTAATTTCTACATGGAATACTTCGAAACTGTTCTTCTTCCTTCTATTGATACTCGTCCCTCTCTCTGGCTTCGCTATGTTGATGACATTTTTGCTTTATGGCCTCATGACCTTAATCTTTTCCAGCCTTTCCTCGCCTCTCTTAACAATCTGGCTCCTTCTATCCATTTCAAAGTGGAGTGGGAATCTAATTCCCTCCTTCCTTTTCTTGATGTTCATGTTCACAGCTCTGTGTCTGGGTTCTCTTTCTCTGTCTACCGTAAACCCATGCATAGTGGCATGTACATTCACTTCTTTTCCTACCATCCTCTTTCTGTTAAGAAAAGTGTCCTCGTCTCTCTCTTCCTCCGCGCTCTACGCATCATTTCCAGCTTAAGATGAAAACTAATTACTACCTAATTAACTCCTTGTATCCTACCTTACTTCTAAATGTCAACCATGTCTTACTATTTAAAAATAAAATGATGTTTGTTGACCAACTTGTATATTGGCTATTTTCTACCATGTTCCCCCCTTTTTATATCTTTTATTATTTGTTTTCTTTCAACGCAATTTATAATTTAAGCTCAATTACTATTAAGTTTTAGTCTAAGTTTTTTTTTCCCCACCTCACCTTGCCCGAAACACTATGCGTACTAGTGGCTTTAGGTATTGTATGTACTACCTCTATCTTTAAATCAAACAGAATGTTTGTACTGCAACTATGTATGTACTTTTCCTAAATAAATTTTTATTGTTATTATTATTATTATTATTATGTTAATGTAATCGTTCCTAGCTCTGTTGTATCTGATCCTGTTGTCCTCTGTCCT
>NC_091186.1:39633627-39809255 GCF_040958095.1 Procambarus clarkii | reverse complement strand
GCCACCACTTACGAGCTATTCATGCCTGTGCCACCTTTTGGGTGGCTTCATCTTCATCTTAACACATTCACAAGGGAGACATCTCCCGTCATGCAGGGTGCATTCGCACCTCCACAGATCTCTAGTATCAGCTCTTGATACTGGTAATGGCTTAAAAGAGCCACCACTTACGGGCTATTTATGCCCGTGCCACCTTTTGGGTTGCTTCATCTTCATCTTAACACATTCATAAGGGAGACATCTCCCGTCATGCAGGGTGCATTCGCACCTCCACAGATCTCCAGTATCAGCTTTTGATACTGATAATGGCTTAGAAGTGTAACAAGAGACTTTGAACTAGGCACCCCGCAGGGTGGTGTCCTCAGTCCTACCTTATTCAATATCTTAATAAACACGCTGTTAAACTCTGTACCGAGCAAACCCAACGTCCACATCATTAGCTATGCTGATGATATAATGATACACACCGCTGGTTATGCTAACACGCAGAACACTCTTAACTCTGTATTAGACTCATGTCAGGACCTAGGTTTAATTATCTCAGCAGAGAAAACAAAGATATTAAATCGGCGCCCACCCAGGCAGGGAGGAGCTGTTCGCAAGATGCAACTGTCTGATGGCTCCCAGCTTGACTATGTAAACAGATTCAAATACCTTGGCCTTGAGGTGCCACTGTACGGTCCTGTTGTATTCAGACTCTGTCGTCAGTTTAAAGAGAGGCTCCGAGCTCTCAAGGCTGTTGCAGGTTATCACTCAAGCTATGGTGCCAATGTCAGAATTGTCAAAATGATGTACTTTGCATACATCAGATCTTTAGTAGATTATGCTGCACCTCTGCTTGCTTTGATGCCTGAAAGAAAGCTTGGAGGGCTTGAAAAATTGCAAAACGAAGCCTTGAGGATAATCCTTGGGTGCCCTCGTACCACAAAGATACTTAATATGAGAAAGGAACTTAATATTCTGAGCGTTGTTGATCGTGTTACTGAAATTAACTGTCAAATTGGTATAAAAATGCTTAGGCTAACTCATCCTAATCCTTGCACAGAAGCCCTCCAGAATTTCTTTATTGAAGATCAGCATTGTTCCAAATGGATAACAAAAACTGGAACCCAACTCAGAATGTATCAGGTTCATGATTTGTACCAAGAGAAACAACAGCGGCACTTTCCTGCACCGTGGGAGGTTACACCCTTTCCAGTTTTAATCCCTCCCTTTCCACCCAAGAAGCAAATTAGAGATCAGCCCAAGCTTCGTCTTGAGGCAAAGCTCAACGCCTTAAGCCATATTGATGCTCTGTCCACAGAGCATTCTCTCTCTCAAATTATATACACTGATGGTTCCCTACACCGCACCACGGGTGCAGCTGGAAGTGCAGTTGTCCTGACAATGGGCGATGGCCTATACTTTGAGTGGGGAGTCCGTATAAACAACTGGGCCTCTACCCTTCAGACTGAACTATTTGCCTTGATCCTTGCACTGAAATGTGTACAAGTCTCAAAACTTGATACATTAATTGTAAGTGACTCCTTATCATCCTTAAATGCTCTCAACTCTTTAAGACATAACTGTAACATGCTCGTGTCCGAAGCTAGACACAAATACAACAAAATTACTAAGGATGGTAACAGAGTCCATTTCATGTGGTCTCCATCTCATGTTGGCCTCCGAATGCATGATAGAGCTGATAAGTTAGCCAAAGAATCTGCCTTTAAAGGAGCCGTTGAGTGTAACCTTGGATTGTCAATGAGCAATCTGAGAGCAGCTGTACACCGAGAACTTCAACAAGATCTTGTAGATCTGAGGCAAAGTGAAATTGACACCAGTAATTCCATCTATCATCATACTATCATGCAAGAGGAGCCACACATCTATGGATCATCCAATAAAATCAGCAGACTTCTAGATGTTACTACTGCTCGGCTTAGACTCGGTTACAAGTATCTCTGGGAATTCTCATTATCTGCTGATGTAGACCTGACCAAATGTAAACTGTGTCAACAAAATTATTCGCACACCCTCCGTCACTATGTGATGGAGTGCGAAAAGATACGTGAATTTAGAGACAATTCTATAACCAATGTTCCAGCGATGTGTCAATATTTCATTCAAAATGATCTGCTACCAGAAATTTTAGCCAAATATCCCCAGTTTGCTAACTGTAGGTAGTAACTAAGTGATTGTAACCTATCCACCGCTGCCCACTGGATGGGGGGCGGTGTGCAGGACAAACATATAAATTTTGACACTAGCTCTCCACATATGTCAGTTGCTTAATTTAGAACCTGTACTTGAGGTCGATCTCGAACCCATTGTTGATGTGATGACTTATATTGAATTTTGTAACTAGCTCATCAAGATTGTAACTTGCTTAGCTAAATGAATTGTGGGGTTCAGTCCCTGAGCCCATTATGTGCCTCTGTAACCCTTTCCACTACCGCCCACAAGATGGGTATGGGGTGCATAATAAATGAACTAAACTAACTGTGTACTTCTGTATATTAGACCAAATATATATAGTATCTTAGTGTCTGTGTTTATTGTCACCATACCATTACGTAACAATAGAACCGTTACATTGGTGACTCCAGAGAGTTTCGACGATACCCAGCCACGATGGACTACAACTGGACCTCTACTGCTACTGTTTGCTGTGATGGAACACTGCCAACACCCTCGCCACAGCTATGATTTTCATCGCGTCCATCTCTGCATTTTCATCTACTACGGCTTGCTGCTTCACGATCGTTACTCACTCATCTGACAGCCTCATCAATGATTACATCATGTTGGATCTACAGCTTGTCCTGCCGACTCTCCGTCGCTGCCAGGGCACTGCTTGTCCTACGCCCACGACAGCTGCTCTGTCATCAGATTCATCTACACGTTCACTGCATTTTGATACTCGGCCGACTCAAGCCCTTTGCGCAGTACAGGGCTTACAGCTTGCGTTTCCGACACTTCGTCGCCTTCAGGACAATTCAGCTCTAGATGTGATTACCTCGTTGTCCTAACTACGTGCCTACATTACCTCCTAATGTCCTGGTGCCCGAGCCCATCCGCCCCGGATCTAAATGCTCCACCAGCGACCCAAGGACGCAACAATTATGCATATTCTTCTCCTGCTACACCGAGCTTGTCCACACGCTGCCTACATCTTTTATTGGTACCAGACTACAATTTCCACAGTCAACAATGTAGTACTCGGCGTGTACAGTCCTAATCAACCCAAGACGCTACAGCTTCGACACAGAGCAGACAGCAGACTACGACCGCATGGAGCCGCCACGCTCTCGCTCCCCGAGTTCAGACACTCACAATTCTCAATCGAGCCGCCACGCTCTCCCACATAGAGCTCCACGACTCCGGCCTCACTCAGCTCTCTGCTCTGCTCCAGGCTTCGTCTCAACGTCTGCGACACTGCTAAATCCAGAGACACATCCGCCGACTACGCAGTTCACTTTTTCGACCACAGTTACCAGCAGCATCGCCACCTACGACAACGGACGATCCTGTACGACCTCCCACCCTATAACCCCAGTTACCAGCCGCACCACAACCTGATCCTACGACGACGGACGATCCTGTGCGACCTCCCACCCTACGACCCCAGTTACCAGCCGCACCACAACCTGATCCTACGACGACGGACGATCCTGTGCGACCTCCCACCCTACGACCCCAGTTAGATGACATCAGCGAAGAGGAGGAAGTTAACTTTGATGGTTATGAAACGCGAGCAGGGCGTACAATTCACCGACCAGCTAAGTTCCTTGATCAAGTATTTTTCCTTTCATCCCCTGGGAGGGGGAGTTCTGTACCGAGTAGATTATCCCAATAATATACTCGCTCCAAATGCATTGTTAATATATATTCCTGTCAACCTTTGGAGATGAATGAGGTGAGGCGTTGCCCGGGCAACACGGTGAGGAGTTGCCCGAGCATATAAGCAGCAGAATAGCAAACATTCACCAGAGTCTACTTTCAAGTGTGGTCTAGAGCAGACACTTGCGAGATACTGTACCGACGCTCAGTGCGCTCAACTCACACCAAAGTATCACCTGTGTACTTCTGTATATTAGACCAAATATATATATAGTATCTTAGTGTCTGTGTTTATTGTCACCATACCATTACGTAACAATAGAACCGTTACACTCTCTTCTTATATGTGCTGCCAATGTGCTGTATGGTGTTTATAAATCTTGTTTATCTGTATCTTTTGCTACCCAGTCTCCCAATCTTTATGTACCCAATCTGAACATCTTCACCATTGTGATCATTGCTGTCTTATATGTGCTGTCAATCTGCTGTATGGTGTCTATTAATCTTGTTTAAATTACTAATCAAGCTGTCAATGTAATCAATCAGAGCTTTAATATAACAATGTGCTTTAATATACTTACTAAGCTCTCTCATCTCATTTTTCTCTTGCAATGTATCTTTATCATTTATCAATTCTGATAGAAATTACCTACTTTAAATTATCTGCTAGATAAAGGACCTGCCCGAAACGCTGTGCGTACTAGTGGCTTTACAAGAATGTAAATACTGTACTATCCAATGTATTCTCACAAACCCAATGTACCTTCTTGTATATATAATAAATAAATAAATAAATAAATAAATAAATAAATAAATAAATAAATAAATAAATAAATAAATAAAAGTGAATATGAAAAACTTGTTGGTCAACTCTGCGCATGTAGTGCATCCACTGTGGGAGAGCTATTTCCTTCAAAAAGTATAATCGTGTGGCTTTATGTTTAAAGATACAATTTCAAGTACATTCTTTGATTGTAAAACATAAATAAAAATACAAGTGTTAATTGTAAATGATCACTTATAAACAAAAATAAGAAGTATGAAAAATGATATGTGGAACCAGACAAAAACATTGGAACGCTCAGGTGATGAGAGGGTAAAACAACCGCCACCATTTTAGGCAAGCGCGCCAGCCGGTGATGTCCAGCACGAGCATTAAGGGAAAACCTTGACACAAACTGCACCTATCATAAAGAAGAAGCACCACCACTGACCGCCAAGTGCTCACATCAAGTCTAACTCTAAGAAACAACACTCAAGCCTTGACGCTTCTCCAACATCCGGGGGAGAAAACCTTCACACAAACTGCACCTGTCATAAAGAAGATGAAGACTCACCAGTGTCCACAGTGTCCAAAGGTATTCACCCGTCTTCACATGTGAAGACTCACATGTTAGTGCATTCAGGTGATAAACCTCACGAGTGTCCAGAGTGTGGGAGAGATTCAGTCGTCTTGGGACATATGAAGAAACACAGGATGGTGCATGCGGATGAGAGACCTTTTCAATGTGCCGAGTGTGGCAAAAAATTTAGAGTACGTGGAATATAAATAAGGCACATGTTAGTGCATTCAGGTGACAAACCACATAAGTGTCCAGAGTGTGGGAAGAGATTCAGTCGTCTTAGTGATATTAAGACTCACATGTTAGTACATTCAGGTGACAAGCTCATGAGTGTCCAGAGTGTGGAAAGAGATTCAGTCGTCTTGGAAATATGAAGAAACACAGGATGGTGCATGCGGATGAGAGACCTTTACAATGTGCCGAGTGTGGCAAAAAATTTAGAGAACGTGGAAATATAATAAGGCACATGTTAGTGCATTCAGGTGACAAAACTCACGAGTGTCCAGAGTGTGGGAAGAGATTCAGTGAGCGTGGACATATGAAGACTCACAGGATGGTGCATGCGGATGAGAGACCTTTTCAATGTGCCGAGTGTGGCAAAAAATTTAGAGAACGTGGAAACTATTATAAGGCACATGTTAGTGCATTCAGGTGACAACCTCATGAATGTCCAGAGTGTGGGAAGAGATTCAGTCAGGTGGAAGTATGAAGACTCACATGTTAGTGCATTCAGGTGAGAAACCTCATGAATGTCCAGAGTGTGGGAAGAAATTCAGTCAGCATGGACATATGAAGACTCACATGTTAGTGCATTCAGATGACAAGCCTCACGAGTGTCCAGAGTGTGGGAAGAGATTCAGTGAGCGTGGACATATGAAGACTCACAGGATGGTGCATGCGGATGAGAGACCTTTTCAATGTGCCGAGTGTGGCAAAAAATTTAGAGAACGTGGAAATATAATAAGGCACATGTTAGTGCATTCAGGTGACAAACCTCACGAGTGTCCAGAGTGTGGAAAGAGATTCAGTCGTCTTGGTAATATGAAGAATCACAAGATGATACATGCAGATAATAGGCTAAACACTTAGAGTGTGGAAGGTAATTAAGAGAATGTTGAAGGATAATGAGGCAGATAATGGTATATTATCTTACCTTTAATCTAACAGTGTGGCTATCACAATGTCAGTTGGATGTTCTTCAGAGGTAATTATATTTGCTTGAGAAATACACTTCACAATGAAAAGGTAAAGATCTGAAGGTATTTTATTATATTGTTCTTTTATGAAAGTTAGATGACCAAGCAAGAACTGGAGAAGCTGTCACTAGGAAAACTCAAAATTGCTTATAAGTATAGAAATATCTCTTTAATTTAGCAAAGGTAAAACACAGCTTTAAATGTTTTTCTTCATATATATGTAAATAATGTGCTTCCTTTTTTTGCTTCCTGTGGAAATTTATTTAAAATGTAATATACTCTGTAGCTAAGTTATGGACATTTTTGTTGTAATATTATTTAGCATTGGAGTTGGTGAAGAAGACAATCTGAGATGTACTTAAGGTGACACTATTTGATTGGTAAGGAAATGTATATTAATCGAGGAATCTTCTCAGGAGATTCATATGCAAACTGATGTCCATTTTTTATTTTTTGTTTAGGCCTATTTATGAGTTCTATTCTTGATTATAAATATTTCACTGAAGAGCATATTGAAGGCTGATTGGCATTTATAGCTGTCAGTCAAGTTAATATGAAATTTAAATTTATATTACTCTAAAAATTTATCACTCTAAATTTACCAGAAATTTATTACTCTAGCCTAACTTTATCAGTTATGCTGTAATTGTCTGGGAATAATATTTTACCCGATTTACCTGAGGGCCACTAACCCGAGTAGCCTCAGTGAGAACAGGAAGTCGTCGGCTTGTTGAAGGTTCCCTTCCCCCTCCCAGTTTGCCTTCATGATTTTTTCCAGGTATATTTTGAAATTCAGCACAGTTTTGGCAGTTATGGGTTTGGTGGGTCGGCAGTTCCATTGATCAATTACCCTGTGGGTGAAAAACCCTGATTCAAAGTTATATTAGTCTGATTGGTAATTATATTATCCTGACTGTCAATTTATATAAAAAAATTATATCGAAGAGATATTTATGTTGTGGTGCTTGTGGGTTCTATTACATCTATCAATGGAGAGTTTCAGATCAGAGTTAGCATTTAGGAACAAGGTTTTGTACTTGTAAATAGCACAAGAGAATGTGTAGAGCGAGTGTATATGTAGCATGTTCAGGGATTTTAAAAAGAGAGGTTGGGTGTTGTTTGAAGACAGTTTTATTGTTCTGATAGCAGATTTTTGTTGGATGATGATGGGCTTGAGGTAGTTTGTAGTGGATGAATGAACCTCATGCATAGATACTGTATGTTGAGATACCACCCCTAATTTACAAAAAAAGCCTCTAGATTTTTAGCTCCAGCCATTGCATTGCTCTACAACAAATTATTTGAACTCTAAACCTTTCCTGATATTTTGAGAAAAAAAAGCAAGAGTAACCTTAGTCCTTAAAAGCAGCAATCTCTCTGAAGTCAACAATTATAGACCAATATCAATTCTGCAGATTTTGTCTAAATTATTTTAAAGTTAATTTACACGCAGCCTTACTCCTATTTATACTTAGTTCTTCCCATAACAGCTTCAGGCCCAAAAAAGGACCAATCATGCCCAGTTAGTATGATTAATTTCATTTATGCAGCCCTTGGAAAACTTATTCATTTATTTGTTGACCTACATAAGACGTTTTGATACTGTAAACACATTAACTTTCTTAAATTGCAACATTACGGAGTAAGAGGTCACTCCCTCCAATACCTACAATCTTACTTCAGTGACAGGCTCCAGTATGTCTCTGTGAGTGATTCCAATTTTCCCACTCTACCCATTAACACTGGTGTCTCACCGGGCAGTATTCTTCACCCTCTCGTCTTTTTCATCTCTCCCTCCCTTTCCAGCTCATTGCCATCGTGAGGGGGCTTGGTTGGCAGATGCTAGAGTGTGATGCTCCATGGGACAGTGTCCTCTGTCCTTTTGAAGCCTTATGCTCCTGCTGCCTTCTTCACTAATTGTGCTGAATGCTTTTTCCTACTAAGTTTAATTTCTCCTTCCCAAGTCTCCTTTTTAATTGCTATTTCCCAGCGACTTTTTGCTATTCTTGATCATTCTTTTAGATGTCATCTTCTGTTTTGACACTGGGTGTTAGGTGAGGCACAGTCTCTCGCAAGTAAAACTGTGGTACCCGAAATTGTTGAGCAAAGGGACACTTTTATTGTCACTCTTTTTCTTTGTTGCTGAGCCCAATCTTGACGGACTGATGGTTCTTAAAGTGGTACATGTGATTGCTGGGCATATATCCATGATATACCCCTGGGGAAGGTCCACGTCTTATCGAGTGTCCTATCCTCGAATTGTGTCGCCATAGTGGGTATGGGGGCTTGTTTGTTGATGAAATGATTACCTGTTCATTTACATGCTGATATCTGACCCTTATTTTTAAGTTCTCAGATGTGGGGGTGGGAGACCAGGCCCCCGAGTCGGACTGTGATGGAAAGCCGGGCTCTGTAGCCCCCTGCTACTTTGGTCCCAGACCAAGCAGCTTCGGACTTTCCCTGCTTGATGGTGTTTTGGGTGTTCTTCTAGTCTCCGAGGCCAGGCTTGACTTGTGAGAGCTTGGTCTACCAGTCCCGACTATCTCTGCTCCCCTTCTACCTCTGTGGCAGGGTTGAGCCCCAAGCCCCCAGTGATGACCACCTCATCACATGGAGTGGCTTCATCTCTCATTGTAACAACTGCACCTTTTACCCCCCCTCTTACTGGGGTGCTCGGTGCCATCCTCTCCACAGTCACACTCACACGATTCCTTCCGGTTCTAATACCTTCCAAGCTTTGTTTGGTCCTGCTACATGGACTAAGTATTTTAATCTCGGTCATGTTAATTCTACTCGTCCTGATGATTTATTCATCCATAAACACCTAGTTGATACCTGGTTGATGGGGTTCTGGGGGTTATTCTACTCCCCAAGCCCGGCCTGAGGCCAGGTTTGACTTGTGAGAGTGTGGTCCACTAGGCTGTTGCTTGCAGCAGCCCACAGGCCCACATACCCATCGCAGCCCGGTTGGTCCAGCACTCGTTGGAGGAAACTATCTAGTTTCCTCTTGAAGATGTCCACGGTTGTTCCGGCAATATTTCTTATGCTCGCTGGGGGGATGTTGAACAACCATGGACCTCTGATGTTTATATAGTTCTCTCTAATTGTGCCTATGGCACCCCTGCTCTTCACTGGTTGTACAGTACTCTGCATTTTCTACCATATTGTTCACTCCAGTATGTTGTTATTTTACTGTGCAGATTTGGGACCTGGCCCTCATGTATTTTCCCACTTGTATATTATTTGATATTTCTCCCATCGTCTTTCTAGTGAGTACATTCGGAGAGCTTTGAGACGATCCCAATAATTTAGATGCTTTATCTCGTTCATGTATCCCGTATATGTTTTCTGTACTCCCTCTATTTCAGCAATCTCTCCTGCTCTAAATGGGGAAGTGAGTACTGAGCAGTACTCAAGATGGGACAGCACAAGTGATTTGAAGAGTACAACCATTGTGATGGGATCCCTGGATTTGAAAGTTCTCGTAATCCATCCGATCATTTTTCTGGCTGCCGCAATATTTGCTTGGTTATGCTCCCTAAAATTTAGGTCATCAGACATCATTATTCCCAAATCCTTTACATGTTTCTTTCCTACTATGGGCAAATTAGATTGTGTTTTGTACCCTGTATTAAGTTTGGATACAACACACTCCGTACATTGACAACATCGCACACTAATATTTTTACCACTTCGGACACCAGCTTTCGACGTTTCGCATATGTGTACGTGTTCCATATTAAAACGACAATATAATGCTATTAACAATTAAAATCTTCTATTTAACAGGCATATAGTTATTAAATGAAGTTTAGTGATGTAATAGACATAATCCGGAGTTGGTAAGGACGCCGCCCGCCAGCGTAAACAACACACACCCGAATGCCCACAAACACGATACAACGCACAAAACACAACACTTCTGTCAGTTTTTGGATAAACTCCTTTTATATTTATTATGTGAGAGTTATACTTGTATAAAATGATAATTATTATAGGTAAGCGCCTAATATTTAATATTAATCAATAAATTAGAAGTCAGAAGCCACACGCCTGTCTGTACATGTCTTTTGTGTAAAAGTATTTTGGGCGCTCATGTACTTGTGCGCTAGTTGGCGTTCACAACTGTTCTCGCCTACAAGCATTAGAATTAAACAAACGAATTCATTTTTTCATTTATATACAAGAAGAGAAGGCTACCCTTGAGTCTGTAATATTCATCTGATCACTGGTCTCCCATTTGGTCCTCATTGCTTTATCTTACTATTATTGAATGTCAATAACCGTATTATGCAATTTCAATTTCTTCTATTTCTTTCTTTATTATGCACCCCATACCCATCCCGTGGGCGGTGGTGTAAAGGATTACAGAGGCACATAATCGGTTCAGGAACTGAACCCTCTAGTTCGTTTAGCTAAGCAAATAACAATGTTTGACGCTAGTTACAAAATTATTAATGTTGTATACACATGTACACACACTCATATATATATATATATATATATATATATATATATAATATATATATATATATATATATATATATGTATATATATATGTATATATATAATCTTTGTGTCACAGGTGATCAACAAGAGGCTCACAACAGTCACTATACAAGGCACTTTACATCTATAGTGAGTCACACAGTTACTAGTCTTGCTCCACACCCACCCAACTGGGCGGCAGCTTTACAGTCATGTGCTCCACACCCACCCAACTGGGCGGCAGTTTTACAGTCATGTGCATGCATTACCTACAGTAAGTAAATTTTGGATACTTCGCTAAGATTTCGGGCAGCACATCATTATGAATGAAGTACTTACACAATTCATTATGCAACTTTAATAAAGTTGTCCTTCAGCATTTTGTGGTGTTCAGCTACCCCTATCTTCTGTATGTTCCTCACATTAACAGTATACACAAACATTGACATGTAGGGATATAGACTCTCAGGTAAGTTAGTAATTTAAATGCACAGTAGCAGTCCTAGGCGTTCAATCCCCGACCGCCGTCCAAGTGGTTTGGCACCATTCCTCCCCATCCCATCCCAAATCCTTATCCTGATCCCTTCCCAGTGTTAAATAGTTGTAATGAACAGGCACTATATATATATATATATATATATAATATATATATATATATATATATATATATATATATATATATATATATATATATGTATATATATATATATATATATAATTATACCAGTATAATCTAATAATATATACTGGTCTAATAAAATAATTAGACCAGTTAATACTCTCACTCGTTGTGTTAGGATATGTTAGCTTGATAAAACTGACTGTTCATTGTTGAGAAATGTGTTAACAAACAATATATCTGACTTTATCAAGACTGTAGCTTGCTTAGCAAAAGGAACTTTATTAAATTTGGGTTCAGTTTAACTACCTCTCAATGGATGAGTAATTGGGGCATAATAAAGGAACTAAGCTGATAAAATGAAAGATGGGAAAACAACATTAGAGAGATAAACTCGAGAGACGTTTTCATGTTAACCCGAAAATTATTTGAGGAGCAAGACGGACTGCGGGTCAGGCAATTGGTCTTCATGCTATCGTTATGGGGGATCAGCCATTACACGTGTTAATGACTCTTGTATAGTTGTGTAGTTAAGGACAACAGGGTAAAGGGGTAATGGGCATTGTGGTTGATTGTTCTACCTGGGAATCCTCCACTGTTTTATATCTTATGTATGTATGTATGTACTCACCTAGTTGTGTTTGCAGGGGTTGAGCTCTGGCTCTTTGGTCCCGCCTCTCAACCGTCAATCAACTGATGTACAGACTCCTGAGCCTACTGGGCTCTGTCATATCTACATTTGAAACTGTGTATGGAGTCAGCCTCCACCACATTACTGCCTAATGCATTCCATTTATTAACTACTCTGACACTGAAAAGTTCTTTCTATAATCTCTCTGTGGCTCATTTGGGTACTCAGCTTCCACCTGTGTCCCCTTGTGCGTGTACCACATGTGTTAAATAAATGTATGTATGTATGTAAGGAGAGAGAGAGAGAGAGAGAGAGAGAGAGAGAAAGAGATGAAGACCGAGACAGAGAAATAGATATAGACAGAGTCAGGGAGAGAATGTTAGACACAGAGACGGATAGATAAGGATATGCAAAGTCAGTGAGAGAATGACAGAGATAGAGCGAGGAAAGAGACAGAGAGATAGGCTGACACAGAGAATGGCAGAAACGAGGAGAGGCAGAGACAGAGTGGGGACGGACAGGCGGACAGGGACAGGAGCAGAGGGACAGGGACAGGAGCAGAGGGACAGGGACAGACGGACAGGGCCAGAGGAGGGACGGGGGAACAGAGGGGGGGGGGCAGTGGGACAGGGACAGAGAGGGGGACAGGGACAGAGACAGAGGGACAGAAACACAGAGACAGAGGGACAGAAACACAGAGACAGAGGGACAGGGTCAGAGAGGGGGACCGGGGGACAGGAGACCAAGAGAGAGGGGACAGAGGAGAGACAGGGGATAGAAAGAGTGGGCAGGGGGACAGGGACAGACAGAGAAGGACAGGGACAGAGGGACAGGAACAGGGGGGCAGAAAGGGCGGACAGGGGGACAGGGGGCAGAGATAGGGACAGTGGAACAGAGACAGGGACAAGGGGACTGGAGGAAAGGGAGGGGGACAGATGAAGGACAGCGGACAGAAAGAGTGGGCAGGGGACAGAGAGGTACAGGGGACAGAGAGGACAGGGGGACAGAGATGGACAGGGGGACAGAGAGAGGGACAATGGGATAGAGAGGGACAGGGGGACAGAGAGATGGAAAGGGGGGACAGAGAGGGGGACAGTGGGAAAGGGATCGGGGACAGAGGACAGAAAATGTGGGCAAGGGGACAAAATGAGGGACAGGGGGACAAAGATGGACAGGGCGACAAAGATAGACAGGGCGACAAAGATGGACAGGGGGACAGGAGGAAAGGGGGGAGATGTATGTGGGGGATTGTTTGCGAGAGATGGAGAAGGGGTATTTAGAACGGTAAGTTAGAGAGGGGACAACTAAGGCGCATCATTGAAAAGCAAATGAGCATCATTGCAATAGCAGGAGCCACGCACATCTTCAGCCTGCGTTGTTGAGACATTGTCAATTAAGCGGTGTCCAATAACAGTATCTTCGGTATTTAAGCGATATCTTAAAAAATACTGGAAATATTGAAAGATATTAATCCAGATATTAATCCCCTTGTGCAACGCGCACAAGAGGCAACAGCTTCTAGCTCTACAAGCGGCAATATAAAATAGAGAACAGGCGATTGTTTTCACTCATAGTGTAATAAACCCACGGACCCACCCACCCGCTGAAGCCGTAAATACCAAGACATTACTTCCGTTTAAAATTAAGCCGGAATAATCCTCAGGTATGTGGAGGATGTGGGAGGCCTTTGATCAACCGCCGACTTCCTGCCCCGTCGACGGGGCCATCAGCCCTCAGTCTGCCCTCAGCCAAATTCATGTGAAACATGTATGTGGGTGTATTAAATATTTTAATTTATTATTTCTAAGATTTAGCTGTTAGCTCTTGGACCCCGCCTTTCTAAGCGTCGGTTGTCTAATGTACCGACTCTCGGCCTCTTTTCCTCCATCATATCTAAACAACATATATTTTTATCTAACACACACACACATCCCCAAGATGCAGCCTTTAGCAGCTTCCTGACTTTCAGGTTCCTATTTACTGCAAGGTGAATAGAGGCATTAGTGTGTGTATGTTTGTCTGTGTGTGTGTGTGTGTACGTGTGTGTGTGTGTGTGTATACTCACCTAGTTGTGGTTGCGTGGGTTGAGCTCTGGCTCTTTGGTCCCGCCTCTCAACTGGCAATCAACTGATGTACAGATTCCCGAGCCTACTGGGCTCTATCATATCTGCATTTGAAACTGTGTATGGAGTCAGCCTCCACCACATCACTGCCTAATGCATTCCATCTATTAACTACTCTGACACTGAAAAAGTTCTTTCTAACATCCCAGTGGCTCATTTGGGTACTAAGTTTCCACCTGTGTCCCCTTGTTCGCCTACCACCCGTGTTAAACAGTTTATCTTTATGTACCCTATCAATTGCTCTGAGAATTTTGTAGGTAGTGATCATGTCTCCCCTTACTCTTCTGTCTTTCAGTGTCATGAGGTGCATTTCTCGCAGCCTGTCCTCGTAACTCATGCCTCTTAGTCCTGGGACTAGCCTGTTGGCATACCACCAAACTTTTTCAAGCTTCGTCTTGTGCTTGACAAGGTGTGTGTGTGTGTGTGTACGTGTGTAACACACACGTACTTATGTGGTACGTATATACTACATAATTGTAAGGCGTTTGCTGAATTAGAAAAGTCGGCTAGCAGTCCACCCTTAACGACACAATTAACTCATTACATAAAATACGTGGCTGTGCAACAATGTGTGGGAATTGGGGAACTGGTGTGCATTTAGACGGCTGGTGAGGACCAACAATGACGTAGAAGGATGGCACCAGCGTCTGAATCAAAGGGCAGTGAGGGACAACTTGGCTTTATATATTTGAATCCCCTTACTATACCGTGAGGCGTCCCTGGTAACCTTGCAATACCAACTGGTTTCTGATCAAAAGCTAAAGTCCAATCGCCGCAAGAGCAATGAAGAGAAACAGGAGCATATGTAGAAGCTTTGGGACCGTTACGAGGAAAAACAGATAAGCACCTCACAGTTCCTCAAGGAATGTTCGCGTTTTATCCCAGGAAGTGCCTGAACTAGAATTAGAAAACAGCAGTCTGTTTACTGGTTGTTATTTAACTTAAGTTAGTTGTAAATTGCTCGTAAAGAGGGAATTGATTACCAACTTGGACTGCCTTTGAGCAGCCTGAGGGCAGCCAATATCCCAGGAACATCAACTAAATTTCGGAGACTAGAGGCAAAGTTAAATTCACACCAGTTACTCCATCTATCATCATTCTATTATGCAAAAAGAACCGCACGTCTATGGGTCATCCAATAATGTTAGCAGACTTCTAGATGTTACCACTGCTAGGCTTAGGCTCGGCTACAAGTACCTCTGGGAGTTTGTAACATCTGCTGATATAGATTTGACTAAATGTAAACTCTGTCAGCAGAACTATTCGCATACTTTGCGTCATTATATAATGGAATGTGAAAAAATCGCGGAATTTAGAGATAACACCATCAATAGTGTCCAAGAAATGTGTAAGTACTTCATTCATAATGATGTGCTGCTCGAAATCTTAGCGAAGTATCCAAAATTTGCTTACTGTAGGTAATGCATGCACATGACTGTAAAGCTGCCGCCCAGTTGGGTGGGTGTGCAGCAAGACTAGTAACTGTGTGACTCACCATAGATGTAAAGTGCCTTGTATAGTGACTGTTGTGAGCCTCTTGTTGAATACTTGTGACACAAAGATTATTGATGTGTGTATTTGTGTAGGTGATTAGATATGTATGTGTATGTATATATATGCATACGTATATATATATGTACATGTATGTATGAGAGTGTGTACATGTATATATAATATTAATAATTTTGTAACTAGCGTCACAAATTATTTATTTATTTAGCTAAACGAACTAGAGGGTTCAGTTCCTGAACCGATTATGTGCCTCTGTAATCCTTTACACCACCGCCCACGGGATGGGTATGGGGTGCATAATAAAGAAAGAAATTGAATTGAATTGGTCTGATTAAGACTTTATGACCATGTAATCTATGTTTTGCTCCACTACTTACTGGTTGAGTATGGGGTGCATAACAAATAATAGCCTCCTTCGGGGGCGCCTTGTTTCTAAACGTGTTAGTCTTAAATCTTTTAATCTCAAATCTTGCTACAATGTACCTCTTAATATATGTTATGTACTCTCGCAACCCAATGTACCTTCTTGTATATAAATAAACAGATTTCAACTGTAAGGGGGTATGGTTTGCACCTTGTTATTCTAATAATGGATAAATAATTCTAATAATGGAAGCGCTAATTGTTCAGACGAGAACAACAGCGAACACAAACCAGCGCATATACGAACGGAATGGTTTGTATGTACAAACTTCTCAGTGAACGAAGTTGTTTCTAGCCCGGTATCCGAAATTGCAGTATACGACTTGACCAGTCCCCTTAAGTTTAAGGTTCTCAATTTTACTGTATCTTAGTACCTGGAATTTATCGTTGTTAAACATCACGTTATTTTCTGTAGCCCAGTCGAAAACTTTATTAATATCTGCTTGTAGTTTTTCAATATCTTCAGCAGAGGTAATTTTCATGCTGATTTTTGTGTCATCTGCAAAGGATGATACGAAGCTGTGCCTTGTATTTGAGTCTATATCTGATATGAGAATAAGGCAAAGCCGTGGTGCAAGGACTACCTTGAGGTACTGCAGCTTTTAACTGCGCTTGGACTCGATTTTATATGGTTAACTGTTACTCTCTCTGGTCTGTTCGACAGAAAACTGAGTATCCAGCGTCCTACTTTACCAGTTATTCCCATTGACCTCATTTTGTGTGCTATCACTTCATGGTCACATTTATCGAATGCCTTTGCAAATCTGTGTATACTACATCTGAACTCTGTTTTTCTTCTAATGCCTCAGTGATTTTGTCATAATGGTCAAGTATCTGTGAGAGGCATGATCTTCCTGCTCTAAATCCATGTTGGCCTGGATTGTGGAGGTCATTGGTCTCCATGAAACTAGTGATCTGATCGCTCTCTCAAATACAGTAATTTTATTATGTGGGACGTAAGTGCAACTGGTCTATAATTCTTTGCCAATGCTTTGCTACCTCCCTTGTGTGGAGGGGCTATGTCTGCTGCTTTAAGCGCATCTGGTATCTCCCCCGTGTCCAAGCTCTTTCTCCACACTATACTGAGTGCCTGTGCTACTGGCACTTTGAATTTCGTTATAAATATTGAATTCCATGAGTCTGAACCCGGGGCTGAGTGCATGGGCATATTGTCAATTTCTCTTTCAAAACCTGCCACGCTCGTGTTGATATCAATTATATTTACAGGGGTTTGTATATCACGCGTAAAGAAGTTGTCCGGATCTTCCACTTTCATGCTGTGTATCGGGGTGCTAAACATGTCCTCATATTGCTTTTTTAGGATTTCACTAATTTCTTTGTCATCCTCAGTGTATAAACCTTCACTAGTACGAATAGGTCCAATACTGGCAGTGGTTTTTACTTTTGATTTAGCATATGTGAAGAAATATTTTGGGTATTTCTTTATTTTTTGAATTGCTTTCTGTTTTAGTTGCCTTTCTTCAAGTTGATATGAATGCTTCAGTCTGTTCAATTTCTTCAATCTCCCTGTTTAAATTATTCCTTCTTTGTATGGAAAGTCGTGTCTGCTTCAGCACTTCTGTTAACTTTTTTCTTCTTCTGTAATGTCGTCTGTGTTCTCTTTCTACGTTGGACCTTGTGTAGGATTTTTATTTCTTAAACATTTTCCCATTGAATGTTGTAAGTTCCTTGTTTATTTTCTCCGAGTCTATCCTTTTATTATTAAAATTTAATTTATTGAATAGCCCTTCTCGCTTGTTGTTTCTCTTGGGCCTACTACCATTATTAATGTTAGTTTCCACTTCAATGAGCTTGTGGTCCGAGTACATAGTGTCCGAGACAGTAATGTCTCTGATTAGCTCATCATTGTTCGTGAATATGAGGTCCAGCGTGTTCTCATTCCTAGTCGGTTCTGTAATCTGCTGACTGAGCGAGAATTTGTCACAGAATCTCAGTAGTTCTCTGACCTGTGATTGGTTATTTCCAGGTTGATTTCATGCTATAGTATTACTGTTTATTATTCTCCATTGTAAACTGGGTAGATTGAAGTCTCCAAGGAAGATAATATCTGGTACTGGGTTTGCTAGGTTATCAAGGCTATTTTCTATTTTGTGGATCTGCTCAGTGAATTCCTGAACTGTTGCATCTGGCAGTTTGTATATTAGAATAATAATTAGATTTATATTCTCTACCTTGATTCCAAGTACCTCTACCACCTCATTGGTCAAGTTCAGGAGCTCTGTGCATTCCAGCTCCTCTTTAATATACAGACCTACTCCTCCACTTGACCTAATTACTCTTACTCTAGTTGATTTGGTGGATACCTTTGTCACTTTTAACCCCACCCATACTGGTACACGTGATGTTGCAGCTCCTTCTCGGGAAGCAGCTGTCCACTTAGCCTCGTTGTCCTGCATTGGGGAGACACCGGTTCGAATATAAAAAAATGCCTGGTTAAATAAATGCCAGGATTGGCACAGTTATTCTCCCATACCATGTAGCGACTGGTGATAAGGAACTTAAAGACTACCATAATAAACATGTCCTTGAGGCCCAAGGCCATTCTATCCTCCTTATTAATATGTTACTCGCCTTCCCTCGTGGTCGTCATGGCCAGTCTCTTTGTGTAATGAAAATCACTTTTGATAGGTCCCTTCCATCTTCCGTAACTCTTGGTGCCAGATGCTGTATTCAGGAGTACATCTGCTCTTCTCGGCCCCCTCCCCTCTGTGGTGTCACCTTGTCATGGTGAGGGGCTCACGTACACCACCCTGGGACTAGTGAGGGTTGCCTTTGCCCACTCTCCTGTCCCCTCTTTGTGTGTTGTACATGCGGATAGGCACCACGTAGGGGCCTTGTGAGCCATCGGACTGCCCGCTGGAGGGGTAGCCCTGAGTGGATGGCTGGGTGTCCAGGCTGGGGCAATAGGGGGAGTGGGGTCTTTGCACCAATGTGGGAGAATGAACTATGCAGTAGGACTCCTTGTTAAAAAGGGGGGGGGGCCCTGCTGAGAAACGATGCACCCTTCCTGCACTGGCCCGTGCTGTTCCAGGCCCCAAACTTTTAGAAAGACTGCTGCATGGTTGATGAAACGACTTCCCTTTCCCAGGCTCATGGGGGGTGGGTGACCAGGCCCCTGAGTCGGACTGTGCTGGAAGACTGGGCTCTGTAGCCCCCGCTACATTGGGCCCAGACTGGACTACTCCCCTGCTCCCCTTCCTCTTCTGTGGTTGGGTTGAGCCCCAAGCCCCCTGTGGTGATTACCTCGTCCCCTAGTACGACTCCATCTCTCATTGTGACTACTGCACCTTATGACCCCCCTCTCTCTCTCTCTCTAGGGGGTTCTCACCACCGTCCCCGCCATGGCTGCTCTCGCATGCTTCCTTCCCATACCAATTCGTACCATGCCTTGTTTGATCTTGCTACGTGGACTAAGTACTTTGACCTCCATCATTTAGATTCTACTCCTGACAATTTCTCCCTCCATAGGCACCTTGTTGATTCAGTAGATGCCTCTGTTACTTTTAACCCTACCCATCTCGGTACGCATGTTGTTGCTGCTTCTTCTTGGGATGCAGCTGTCCACTTGGCTACTTTGTCCTGCATTGATTTGACCCTCCCTGTTGGGGTCTCCAAGAATGCTCAGTTAAGTGCCAGTGTTGGCACTGTTCTCCTCCCACACCATGTTACAACCGGTATTAGGAACCTCAAGGACTGCCACCAGGATATTAAACATGTCCTCGAGGCCCAAGGCCATTCTGTTCTCCAGGTTTACACTTTCACGACCCCCTCGTGGCCATCGCCGTCTGTCCCATTGGCTTGTGAAAATTACCTTTGATGGTTGGACACTTTCGCCCTCTGTTATTTTTGCTGGTGCCAAATGCTCCATTCAGGAGTACATACCCTCTTCTCGGCTTTGTAATAAGTGCTGGAAGTTCGGACATGGTGCCCTCAAATGCTCCAGTATTCTCTCTCTCTCTGCCCTATGTGTGGGAACGAAGGTCACTTTAAGTCGGAGTGCACTTCTCCCCAGGCTCGCTGCCTCAATTGCGGTGATGCCCACCCTACCTTCTCTCGCGTGTGTATCCATTACAAACACGAGGCAGCTGTCCTCAACTTGAAGCACTGGGAACGTTTGTCTTTTGCTGAGGCGAGGCGCCAAGTTCACCATCCCCCTCCTACCCCTTTTGCTGGGGTTTCTTACGCTCACGTGTTGCGCTCTTCCTCTCCTCGTCCTTCCGACCTTCCTCAGTCTCAACAGTTTCCAGGCCTTAGACCCAGATACGCCCACCGCCTGCTCCCCTGTTCCTTTACATTCTGACCTGAAGGTCCCCTCTCCTGGTTCTCTGTCTGGGATTCCCCTTCTTTCTACCCAGTTTGCCATGTCTCCTGTGTCTTCTTTCTCATCTCCCTTTGATCCTCCTTCCCATCCTTCTCCTCTGTCTCTTAGCTCTCCACGCCGCCTGTCTGTGCGGGCTGATGTCCATCCTTCTCCTAGCAATCATCGTATTGCTCGCTTTCGTTCTTCTGTTTAGACGTTTGAGTCTGTTGCCCAGTACGTTGCTGCTGGAACACCTGCCTCTCTGAGTCAGAAGCAAAAGCCTGGCTTATCTCCTTTCTCCTCCCCGGCTGGTAAGAAAGCTTCACTTTCATCCTCGCCCCCTACCTCTGACTCTATCGCTCCACCCCTCCCATTTTGGTGGTCGAGCCCCCTGTTCCTGCTGTGGAGGTTTCTTTGGCCCCCGCTACCCTCTCGGTTCCTGCCCTTGCTGAGGTGTGCTTCCTGGTTTCTGCCCCTCCTGCTGTCCTTGAAAGTCCCTCTCGGTTGCCTCCTCCTCTGGTCCCTGCTCATCTGCCTCTGGTCTGTCCTCCCACTCCCTTCCCTCCAACTTTACTCAGTTTACCCATGCCCACTATCCCTGACTTCGCTGACCCTGATCCTGATCCTGCATTTCTTTGACATGCTGTGTTCCTTTTTAACCTTTGTTTCTTCATTGTTCTCTGTTCTTGTCCTTTCTCTTTTTGTTGATGTCTATTCTTCAATGGAATATTCATGGATATTACACTAATTTCCATGAATTCCAACTTTTGATTTCACAGTTTTCGCTCCTTTGTGTCCGTCTCCAGGAGCCGACGCTTGGTGCTCGTGATTATTCCTTTCTCTCCCCCTGCCCCACCCCCCCTTCATACTTTGCTGGGGCCAATAACTTTTCTGCTTTTGATTCGTTCTGATGTTCCCTTCGTCCCCTTACTTTTTCCATCACCTCTTCAATGTTCTGTTTCCCGTGTCTTTGTGCATAAATGGTACACAGTTTGTTCCATTTATCTCCCTTAAATGTGCTGCTTTCTCTTCTCGATCTTAAACACCTAGTGGACTCCTTGCCAGAGCCTTGTGCTCCTGCTGGGTGATTTCAGTTGTCGACATACCCTCTGGGGTGATGTTCTGACAAACAGCCGGGGTCGCCTTCTCGAACCGTTCGTCCTCCCTTCTTCCCTGTCTCTAAGGAATTCTGATGAGCCCACTCATTTGGACTCTTGGACTGCACCCTTTCCTTTCTTGATTTTTTCTTTGCTCGTTGTCTCTTTACTTGAATTTCACATGGCAGGTTCTTGATGACTTCCTTGGCAGTGACCATTTCCCCATCCTTGTTACCTTTTTTCTTTTCACCCTGCCCTCTCCTTCCCTAGGTGGCGGTTTGCCGAGGCTGACTGGCATCAATTTACCCTCTGTGCTACTCTCCGACCTCTCCATTTTGCTTCTCCCTTGCGCCCTCCTCCTTTTTCATGATACTGTCTTCAATGCTGCCATCCACTCTATTCCTCGCTCTACCTCTCAGGAAACATGGAAGTGCGTTCCCTGGTGGAATGTGGACTGTGCTTGGGCTGTCTGCTATAAGCGTGCAGCCTGGAAGAGACACCGCCGCCGGCAGATGGCTGATTCTTGTCTTTTGTTTCGGAAGGTGAGTTCAGTGGTCCGTAGAACCATCTGTTCAGGTAAACGTGAGTGTTGGAGGTCTTATGTTTCCTCCATTACGTCCGAAAATACTCTGCCGCAGATCTGGAGGGGTATCCGCAAGATAGTGGGTAAGTTTGCTTCTGATGTCTCGCCGGTCCTCCACCTCCGTGGTACTCTTGTGGTGGACCCGTTGCACGTTGCGACCAAACTGGGTTCCCACTTTTCGTCTGTTAGCTCTGGTTCTCATCTTCCTTAATCTTTCCTTCTTCGTAAGCCTGTTCTTGAATCTCGTCCTTTACATTTCTGCACTCATCTCAGCCTTCCCTATAACGATCCGTTCTCTCTCTCTGAACTTAAGTCTGCCCGGTCCCTCTGTGGTTCTATGGCAGTGGGTTCCGATGGCATTCATTATGAGATGCTTCACCATCTCCATCTGTGCATGTCTCGGTATTTACTGAGTCTGTATAATCGGGTCTAAGAGTTGTCTTCAGTACCTGAGGACTGGCTTGATGCCGTTGTCCTCCCCGTCCTCCCTGTTATGTTTCCAGGGTCTCTCGGGACATTCCCTAAGGACTTCCACCCTATTGCCCTCTTGAGTTGTCTGCAAACTCTTTTGAACGTATGGTTAATGTTTGTCTGATGTGGTTTTTAGAATACTCACCACCTCTCCCCTTCTTAATTTGGTTTTCACAAGTGCCGAAGCACAACAGATGTCCTGGCAAACTTGGAGGTCTATATTTGTACTGCTTTTGCTGCGAAGACCTCTGTTGTTGCCGTCTTCTTTGACCTGGAAAAGGCTTACGACACCACCTGGAGATATCATATTCTGTCACAACTTCATTCATCTTGCCTTCGTGGTAATCTCCCTCTCTTCCTCCAAAGCTTTATCTCTTGTTTCTTTCGAGTTAGGCTTGGTGCCACTCTCTCTGCCCCTTTTAGGCAATATGAGGGTGTACCCCAAGGTAGTGTTCTGAGCACTACTTTTTTTCTAGTTGCCCTCAATGGTCTTATTTCCTCCCTTCTGGTGTTTTCTTCGCTCTCTATGTCGACGATCTTGCCCTTTCCTGTCAGGATGATGATTCGCCTCTCCTTCAACGATGGCTTCAACTTGCGATTGATGCCATGTCATCTTGGGCCACTGATCATGGCTTCAAGTTCCCCATGTCTAAGACTTGTGCTATGACTTTTACTCAGAAGCATGTCGTTCTTTGTCCCTCTTTCGCTTTATGGTCATCTCCTTGTGTTCAGGGAGTCCGCTAAGCTTTTGGGGTTAATCTTTCACACTCGTTTGTCTTGATCGCCTCATATCTCTTACCTCCATGTTGAATGCTCCAAGACCCTTACCATCCTTAAGGTTTTGTCCCATACTTCTTGGGGAGCTGATAGCCGCACACTCCTCTCTTTACATTCGTCTCTCGTCGTGTGGAAACTCGATTATGGTTGCCCTGCTTACTCGTCTCCTACTCTTCGTCGTCGTGATGCTTTGCACTGTACTGGGTTGCGCCTCAGCTCTGGTGCCTTTCGTTCGACTCCCACCCTCAGCTTGTATGTTGATACTGCCTTCCTATCTTTCCAGGATCACCGTGATCGCCACTGTCTTTGATATCTTGCGCGGTCTTTGCAACATCCTTCCTCTCGCCTGTTGTCATGCTTTGACTTTTACCCCTCCTGTAGTTCCTGTTCTTCATCACCACCTCCCTCTTTTTCGTCTTGTCTGTATTTAGATGTCACGTGGTGGATTCTTTGTGACCTCCATAACAGTGACCATTTCCCCATCCTTGTCACCTTTTTCTCTTTTCACCTTTCTCTCTCCTTCCCTAGGTGGCAGTTTGCCAAGGCTGACTGGAATCTATTCACTCTACATGCTACTCTTTCTGACCTCTCCTATCTGCCTCACCGTCGAGCCCTACTCCTTTTTTCATCACACCATATTAGACGCTGCCCTCCACTCTATTCCTTGCTCTACCTCCAGGGGCATGCGGAAGTGCGTTCCCAGGTGGAATGCTTGGTGTTTCGACTGTCCTCTGTAAGAGTGCAGCCTGGAAGAAAGACAGATGCAGACAGACAGCTGTTTTTTTTGTTTTATAAGGTGACTGCGGTCCGTACGGTTAAACGTGAGAGTTGGAAATCTTTTGTCTCCACCATTACGTCTGATATTCCTCTGCCCCAGATCTGGAAGAAAATCCGTAAGATTGCGAGTAAGTTTGTTCCAGATGTCTCGCCAGTCCTTCACTTCCATGGTTCTATTGTGGCGGATCCTGTGTCAGTCGCCACCGAACTGTGTTCCCCTTTTTCGACTCGTGGCTCCAGTTCTAGTCTTCCTTCATCTTTCCTTATTCGTAAGCACCTTCATGAATCTTGTCCTATAGATTTTCGCATGCATCTCCAGCTTCTCTATAATGATCTCTCTCCGAACACCAGTCTGCCCTGACTCTCTGCGGTTCTATGGCAGCGGGCTCAGAAAGCGAAACATCTCCTAATGAATGTCACCTCTCTCAATGCATAGTTTCAGTATATACTGAATCTGTTTAACCTTATCTGGCAGTCATCATCTGTCCCTGAGGACTGGCTTCAGGTGGTGGTTTTTCCTATTCAGAAACCAGGGTCTCCAGGCAATATGGACCTTAGCTGCTAAGGACATCTGCCCCATTGCCCTCAAGAGTTGCGTCTGCAAACTCTTTGAACATATGTTCAATGTCCTTATGATGTACTTGGAACACTATCGCCACCACTTACCTTCTCAATTTGGCTTTTGCATGTGTCATGACTGATGTTTTGGTGAACATTGTCTATATATGTACTGTTTTTGCTGCAAAGACCTCTGTTGTTGCTGTCCTTTTTTTGATCTGAAAAAGGCATATGACACCACCTGGAGATACCATATTTTGTCCCAACTCCATTCGTGGTAATCTCCTCCTCTTCCTACGAAGCTTCCGCTCTAATCGTTCCTTTAGTGATGGTTTGTACCATTCTGCCTCTTTACGGCAATATGAAGGTGTACCCCACAGTAGTGTTCTGAGCACTTACTAATTTTCCTGGTTGTCCTCAGTGGTCTTCTTTACTCCCTTCCCTCTGGAATCTCATCAGCTCTCTATGTTGACAATCTTACCCATTGCTGTCAAGGTGATGACTTGCCTTTCCTTCAACGACGACTTCAACTTGCGATTGATGCCGTGTCATCCTGGGACATCAATCATGGCATCAAGTTCTCTACAACTAAAACTTTTGTGATGACTTTTACTCGGAAGTAGGTCGTTCATCCCCCCCCTTTGTCGCTTTATGGTAATCCCCTTTTGTGCAAAGATTTTGCTAAACTTATGGAGTTAATCTTTGAAACTCGTTTGTTTTGGTCTCTCCATATCTCTAACCTCTGAGTTGGATGCTCTAAGGTCCTTAATTTACTTAAGGTAAGTTATACTTCCCGGGGAGCTGATACGAGCACGCTCCACCTTCGTGCTGTCTAAACTCAAGTATGGTTGTCTTGCTTACTCGTCTGCCTCTCCTTCTACTCTATGCTGTCTTGATGCTCTGCATCATAATGGGTTATGCCTCAGCTCTGGTGCCTTGCGTTTGACTCCTACCCTAAGCCGGTATGATGAAACAGGCATACTGTATCTACAGGATCACCATGATCACTACTGTCTTTGCTACATTGCACAGTCCTTACAACACCCT
This sequence comes from Procambarus clarkii, assembly GCF_040958095.1. Taxonomy (NCBI): domain Eukaryota; kingdom Metazoa; phylum Arthropoda; class Malacostraca; order Decapoda; family Cambaridae; genus Procambarus; species Procambarus clarkii. The sequence goes on along the minus strand of NC_091186.1, from coordinate 39,783,467 downwards.
CCTCACTCTCGCTTATGTCGTACTTTTCCTTGCACACTTTTCTTCACACTTCCGCTCCATTTCCGTCTTCACAGATGGGTCAAAGTCTGCAGATGGTGTAGCCTACTCTGTTGTTTTTCCTGACCACACCTATGTGTCGCCTGCATCCAGAGACTAGCATCTCCACAGCAGAACTTTGTGCTATTTTGTATGCTCTTTGTCAACAGCTTTCTTGTTGTCAATTTTCCTTTATTGTTGTAGTTGACTCTCACAGTGCCCTCATGGCTCTGGAGCCCTTTAATCCAGTTCATGCGGTTGTAGTCGAAATTCAACATTGGCTGTTTCTTATCTCCAAAAGATTTAAGACAGTGGAATTTTGCCAGTTTCCCAACCATATTTGTGTGTCCTTAAATGAGCATGTGGACTCTGTCACTAAGGAGGCTATCTGCACTTGCCCCATCTCCCTTAAAGGTGTTCCTTTATTCTGACTTCTACCCAGTTATTCATTCCTCCATCCTTACCCATTGGCAGGATTGTTGGTCTTCTGTTACTCATGACAAACTTCATACTCTTGAAGGTAGTGTGTCCCCATGGCCCTCCTCCCATCACCATAAGAGGTGGTGAGAAATGGCTCTGATGAGATTACGTATTAGCCATAAATGTTTAATTCATAGGCACTTAATGGAGCGCCGCCCTGCTCTTTATTTTCCAAACTGCATTGTCCCTCTTACTGTCGTGCATATCCTTGTTGAATGTCCTGACATCCAGGAGGTGTGTGTGTCTTGTTTCCTGACTGTCCCTCGTGGTCACTTGTTCCTCGACAGAATCCTTGAGGAATCAGATACCTTTGATATTGTCTGCCTTATGCACTTTTGTTCTCGAATTGGCATCCTTAGTGATATTTACCGTTTTTTTTATATCCCACACAGTTGATGGTGCTTTGTAGCCTTCCGGGCTTGGTGCCCTCTTTTGATCATTACTTGCCTACTCTTTCTCATCTACATTAATGACATTCCGAATGCCTCTCAATACCTCAAGCCAGTTTTATTTGCTGTTTACACAACCCTCATTTTCTCCAATCTTAAGAATTGGCAATATCCAGATTGGTAATAAAGTATATAGTATATTCCATGATGTTCTCATTGATAAAAAGCTGAATTTTCAGTGCCACATACAAAATGTAGCTAAAAAAATATTTTAAAATCACTTGGCATTCTTTTCTAAATCAGATATTATGTACGTCACCCTCTACTTTGGTTAAGCTTTATTGGCCTCTCATCTTTCCTTATCACAATTTTGGAATCATTGCCTGGGGTTCTCCTTAAATTATCTATGATCTCTAATTACTCAAGACAAATCAACAATTAGAACAATAACAAACTGAAGCCACAGACAACATTCTGCCCTCCCCCCTTTCTTAAATCTAAATCATTGAATATTTTAGATATTAAGTCTAAGTCACTAAACACCCTATCAAGTGCACTATATATATATATATATATATATATATATATATATATATATATATATATATATATATATATATATATATATTTATATATATATATATGTATATATATATATATACATATATATATGAAACACTGAATTGCAATGCTAAACCTGTTCTTAAATACATGGTAGGGGGCTGTAACAGAATCTTTGAAATCCCCACTAGAAACAAATATTTATTTGATATTCCAAGAGTGCGACTTAGCCAAAGTGGAAATATTCCACAAATCAAGAGTCCCAAAATGTAAAATGTTCTTCCCAATAACATCAAAGACTGTCCCTCTCTCAACCAGTTTAAGAGAGAAACTAAGTACTACCTAATAAATGCCATGTAACCTACCTTACCTACTGATTGTCAACCTATGTCTTGCTATTATTAAACAATAATGAATAATGACTGAACTTGTAATACTGCTATATGCCAAGTAAACAAAAAAAGTTACCATGTTTATTTAGTTAAAATTACCATCGGCTGTTCTGTTGCAGTTTTGCTGTTCCGTTCAACATGTAATTATTGTCATTCTTTTTATTTTTTCTACTTTTGTTCAACTTTTGCTTTTCATCTCAATTATTTTTAGCAATTAATTTTAAGTGTTTATCCACAGCATGCCTGAAACACTGTGCATATTAGTGGCTTTAGGCATAGTATATTCTTGCTTTATCTAGAAATCCAACATTGTGCTTGTAACCCATTTTCTATGTACGTTTCTCAAAAAAACATTATCATCTTTAGCATTATCATTATGTTAAACAGGAATAGCTTAGGGAATAGTATAGTGAAAGGATAGAAGAGTGGGGAATATAATATGTGATTTTTGAGAATATACCAACAGTTTGAGACTTTGCCTGTGTACTGTATGTGAGTGTTCAAATTTAGTCTCTTGTTTATGTATAGGCCAAGGAACTTTTTCATCTTTTTAATGGTAATGTTGACATTATCTATTTGAAGGTGAATTTCATTTGATAATTTACTTCCAAATACAATGTAATAGGTCTTCTCTATATTTAGTTTGTTGGTTGACATCCAACCACATCCAGAGTGTTTCAATTTGTTGTTTACAATATTACTTATTGTGTGATGCATTAGAGTTTGAATAGATGAAGGCAGTGTCGCCAGCAAATAGTATTGGTTTAAGGATGTTAGAGACATTTGGTAAATCATTGATGTATATAAGCAATAGGAGAGGTTCTAAGATGCTGCCCTGTGGCACTCCTACGGTTACAGTAGAGATGTGGGGGGGGGGGGGTTATGTCATTAATGGCTACATATTGGTGTCTATCATTAAGATATGATAGAATATAGTTATCAGGAAGGCCTCAGATTCTGTAATGATTAAGTTTAAGTAAAAGGTAGGTATGGCTTACAGTATCAAAGCCTGACTGTCAATTATATTAACCTGAATCTGGCAGTTATATTACCCTAAGACTGGCAATTATAAAACTCATATAAAGTATATATATATATATATATATATATATATATATATATATATATATATATATATATATATATATATATATATATATATATATATATATATTAGTATATTTTGGTAGCAGTCTTTCCTGTAGACATATATTATTAAATATGACCGAAAAAGTAAGATTAATAATTCTAACACGAATTTTCTCAATCTTTCGTACATTTCTTTTCACTGTTGGAGGTAAATCAAAAATCAATTCTCCAAAATTCATTTTTATTTCTAGACTGACGTGACACGAGCGCGTTTCGTAAAACTTATTACATTTTCAAAGACTTTAGTTCACAAATACACAACTGAATAGAACTTACGCATCTCCGATTTTATATCTACATTGAGTGAGGTGGAAGGGGTGATGTGGCATTAACACAAGACAGAACAAGAAGTGGTATTAATAGGGTATTAATTTCATCAACACAAGACAGAACAAGAGGTGATATTAATAGGGTATTAATTTCATCAACACGAAACAATGGATATTGAATAGAAGTGTTTGTAGAAAGCCTATTGGTCCATATTTCTTGATGCTTCTTCATTGGAGCGGAGTCTTGAGGTGGGTAGAATATAGTTGTGCAATAATTGGCTGTTGATTGCTGGTGTTGACTTCTTGATGTGTAGTGCCTCGCAAACGTCAAGCCGCCTGCTATCGCTGTATCTATCGATGATTTCTGTGTTGTTTACTAGGATTTCTCTGGCAATAGTTTGGTTGTGGGAAGAGATTATATGTTCCTTAATGGAGCCCTGTTGCTTATGCATCGTTAAACGCCTAGAAAGAGATGTTGTTGTCTTGCCTATATACTGGGTTTTTTGGAGCTTACAGTCACCAAGAGGGCATTTGAAGGCATAGACGACGTTAGTCTCTTTTAAAGCGTTCTGTTTTGTGTCTGGAGAGTTTCTCATGAGTAGGCTGGCCGTTTTTCTGGTTTTATAGTAAATCGTCAGTTGTATCCTCTGATTTTTGTGAATTTTGTGAATACAAAAATCAGAGGATACAACTGACGATTTACTATAAAACCAGAAAAACTGCCAGCCTACTCATGAGAAACTCTCCAGACACAAAACAGAACGCTTTAAAAGAGACTAACGTCGTCTATGCCTTCAAATGCCCTCTTGGTGACTGTAAGCTCCAAAAAACCCAGTATATAGGCAAGACAACAACATCTCTTTCTAGGCGTTTAATGATGCATAAGCAACAGGGCTCCATTAAGGAACATATAATCTCTTCCCACAACCAAACTATTGCCAGAGAAATCCTAGTAAACAACACAGAAATCATCGATAGATACAGCGATAGCAGGCGGCTTGACGTTTGCGAGGCACTACACATCAAGAAGTCAACACCAGCAATCAACAGCCAATTATTGCACAACTATATTCTACCCACCTCAAGACTCCGCTCCAATAAAGAAGCATCAAGAAATATGGACCAATAGGCTTTCTACAAACACTTCTATTCAATATCCATTGTTTCGTGTTCTGTCTTGTGTTGATGAAATTAATACCCTATTAATATCACCTCTTGTTCTGTCTTGTGTTGATGAAATTAATACCCTATTAATACCACTTCTTGTTCTGTCTTGTGTTAATGCCACATCACCCCTTCCACCTCACTCAATGTAGATATAAAATCGGAGATGCGTAAGTTCTATTCAGTTGTGTATATGTGAACTAAAGTCTTTGAAAATGTAATAAGTTTTACGAAACGCGCTCGTGTCGCGTCAGTCTAGAAATAAAAATGAATTTTGGAGAATTGATTTTTGATTTACCTCCAACAGTGAAAAGAAATGTACGAAAGATTGAGAAAATTCGTGTTAGAATTATTAATCTTACTTTTTCGGTCATATTTAATAATATATATATATATATATATATTGAATATGACTGCATATTCTGTATTTATTATTTTCTGGTTTAGGGCTTCTATCCCTCTAACTATTTTCTTAGCATCAGGGCTTAATTGAAATAGGAGTTCTCCAAAACTCATTTTCGTACTTTTAAGGTGAAGAAAAGAAGTGATTTACTATAGAGTGTATTACACTTATTTGTATAATTTGCACGACGTTTCGAACCTCCATGGTTCATTCTCAAGTGAACAGATCTTACAATACTAGTTGATTTTATACCCGCATTAGGTCAGGTGATAATACAATGAAGGTGAAAACATGGGGGGATACATAAGGGATAAACATAGGGGCATAAACATAAACGTCCCAGTCGACACAACCATAGGAATGATACTGGACAGAGTATGCAGAGACGAGAGCACCCCCAAATTAGACATACCTGAGCCACACTTGAAAAGTCTTCTCGAAGCATGTACAAAGGAAGCCCCTTTCATCAGTCCACAAGGAGACATGTATTTACAAATAGACGGAGTAGCAATGGGCTCCCCCTTAGGAGTTTTATTTGCTAATTTTTATATGGGAACCATCGAAGATAGGGTCTTCAGTAGCAGACAAAAACCAACTGTATACTGCCGTTATGTAGATGACATATTCGTAATAGTAAAAGACTCAGATGAACTAATTGACCTAAAAAGACACCTAGAGAGAGAGTCAGTACTCCGATTTACACATGAAAATAGTGAAAATAACAGTCTGCCATTCTTGGATGTACTAATAACAAAAACAGGAACCTCTTTAAGCACCAACGTATATACCAAGCCCACAACATAGGATTATGCCTGAACGGTAGAAGTGAGTGCCCCCAAAGATACAAAGCCAGTGTTCTCAATGCTTATATTCGTCGAGCGCTTACCCACTGCTCTGAATGGAGCAACGTGAGTAGAGAGTTTGAAAGAGTAACTCAGGTATTGGTGAACAACGGATATAGCAACGCGGAAATAAACGCTGCTATAAGAAGACACTTGGACCGTTGGTATAATTCAGAACCTAGAACAGAAACCACAACACCCCCAATAAAATTATATTACAAATCAACCATGCACAGTGAACATATAAAAGAGGAAAGAATAATGAAAGAAATAATCTGTAAAGGAGTAAAAAGCACTACTCCTAACCAAAACATAAACCTGATAATATTCTACAAAACCAAGAAGACTTCCGAACTCCTTATCAAAAACAGCCCGAAGCCGACGGAGAACCCTCTACAGCAGTCAAGCGTTGTATACATGTACACTTGCCCCCACGAAGGATGTAACCTTCAATGTAAGTACATAGGTATGACGTCGACCAAGCTGACGAGGCGTTTGACATGCCATCTTCAATCTGGTGCCCCTAGGAATCACATGAGACAAGCCCATGACATTACTCTAACAAGAGAAATGTTGAACAAGAATACTTGCATAATAGACAAAACCCAAGATTCAAGAAGATTACAAATTCTTGAGGCAATTCACATAAGAATAGAGCGACCTACCATGAACACCCAAATCACGGAACTATTTACTCTACCCACCATGAGAGTAAGGACAAGACAAGAACATATCGATGCCAACACAGAAGACAATGTCCAACATAACAGGCCAATTACACTGGATTAATCTTTGTGTTTAGATAGGAGATGCCTCGTATGGGCCAATAAGCCTTCTGCAGCCCCTATGTTTATCCCTTATGTATCCCCCCATGTTTTCACCTTCATTGTATTATCACCTGACCTAATGCGGGTATAAAATCAACTAGTATTGTAAGATCTGTTCACTTGAGAATGAACCATGGAGGTTCGAAGCGTCGTGCAAATTATACAAATAAGTGTAATACACTCTATAGTAAATCACTTCTTTTCTTCACCTTAAAAGTACGAAAATGAGTTTTGGAGAACTCCTATTTCAATTAAGCCCTGATGCTAAGAAAATAGAGGGATAGAAGCCCTAAACCAGAAAATAATAAATACAGAATATGCGGTCATATTCAATGAAACTTGTTTGAAAGAAAACCTGCTGCCAGTAAACACCAATATATATATATATATATATATATATATATATATATATATATATATATATATATATATATATATATATATATATATATAATCATAAATATGTTACATTATCTAGAATCGGGCAGTTTTATATTTACAGTATATGGATCTAGCAATTCGATATATGTATAAATGAATCTGGCAATTATATATATATGTAAGTAGCAAGCAATTATATATATATATATATATATATATATATATATATATATATATTTATATATTGTGAAGGTAACGCGTTGGTGTTCGGCTGTTCAAAGCTAGGGGTATGGCCTCGTCACATAGAATAAAAAAAAAAAATAGAAAATCTGGAACTTCGTCTGTGGTAAGGTAAGGAGAAGACACACAAAACACAAGTAAATTTTAACAATGGAATTTTAATTACGTTAAAGAAATCAAAACATGAATAAAATGGACATACAAATTCGTATAATAAAATCAATCAAAATAATAAGAAAAATCAAATGACAAAAAAAAAAGTTACGTTAAGACAAGTGAGCAAATAACAAGTTGTGCAATATACAATCAAATGAGAGGTGCAGGAATATTGGCTTTAAGCTATCACCTCTCTTAGTACACGTAAGCCACAGTTTAGTCTACCAAGAAGACGTGTTAACCATATGAAAGCACTGAATATTCTGAAGACTGAGGTCGTGGCGGCCCCAGACATCAAGTAGTATGGTGGGTGGAGTGCAGTTGCAGCTAGACTTGCAGCCAATCAGCGAGGAGCCGGCGACAAGACAGGTAGTTAGGCGGTTTGAGGTGGAGCAGGTGTTCCTGGCTGCATACGTTTTGCTCTCTGGCAAACCTTGCTGGTGTTGTTGTCGTTGTTGGACATTTCTTCCATAGTAGTTTTATATATTTGTAGCGACGTATTTTTGGAGGGAAGAGCAGGCTCAAGGTGCAGGAATATTGGCTTTAAGCTATCACCTCTCTTAGTACACGTAAGCCACAGCTTAGTCTACCAAGAAGACGTGTTAACCGTATGAAAGCACTGAATATTCTGAAGACTGAGGTCGTGGCGGCCCCAGACATCAAGTAGTATGGTGGGTGGAGTGCAGTTGCAGCTAGACTCGCAGCCAATCAGCGAGGAGCCGGCGACAAGACAGGTAGTTTGGCGGTTTGAGGTGGAGCAGGTGTTCCTGGCTGCATACGTTTTGCTCTCTGGCAAACCTTGCTGGTGTTGTTGTCGTTGTTGGACATTTCTTCCATAGTAGTTTTATATATTTGTAGCGACGTATTTTTGGAGGGAAGAGCAGGCTCAATCTCTTTAAGGAGATTATCGTCACAATATATATATATATATATATATATATATATATATATATATATATATATATATATATATATATATATATATATTATATATACAGTACTGTATATGAATCTGGCAATAATATTAGCCTGATTCTGATATTTGTATTATCTTATATCTGGTATTTTATAAACCAAAACTTTGCATATATATGAGTGACTCCAGAATTTGTATTATAATGCGGAGTATTTCATCGAAGGCTTAATTACTAATATTTATTTCATTAGTTTACAGATGCCTTAATCTGACAATTTATTAATATAAAAGGATGTTTGCTTTAAATTAGTGATTTAAAAAATTTGATGTAAAGTCCTTAGTTTGAATATTGTTTAATTGATAAGTATATTTATGATCATTATTGGCCTGTATTATGAGATGTAGGAGTAACCTATATGGTTTTGATTGGTCGTTTAATTTCTTGTCTTGATGGATGTGAATGATGTGTAATTATTATTTATTTAGGCTCTATTATTAGTTCAGATTATTTATAGATAGAATAATGTGCAATAGATGGCTCTTAAAACCTGTTAATTATTATATTATTATTACTTGACAATTGTCTCAACATTCCAATTTACTGTCCTCTTACTATAAGTGTTGTTTTAATTAGCACATAAATGATCTTCACGTAATATGGTTTATTTACCCCATGACAATGCTTCAGTATTTGTAAAGTTATAATTCCCGGTTATTAAGGTAATTAGAGAAATAACAAACCCTGAATATATGAACGTTAAAAGCATTTTGGTATGTGCAAAATATTCTTGTTTTGCAAGAACACTGGCTTACATCTTATGAATATCAAAACCACTTCAAATTTATTGATAGTTCTTTTTCCACTGCCAGTATTGACATGTCTATTGACTGGTCAGGTCCTGGAAGACCCTATGGTGGTGCTGCTATCCTGCGCATAACAATATGCAATGTAAAGTTGAGGTTGTCAATATTGTATCAGGGTTCACTCCTGCTATACTTGTGTCCTATAGTTATCTGGAGATGATTTCGGGGCTTATCGTCCCCACGGCCCGGTCCTCGACCAGGCCTCCTTTTTGTTACACAATCCCAAGGAAGCAGCCTGTAGCAGCTGTCTATATCTCAGGTATATATTTACTGCTAGGTGAACAGACTCATCAGGATGAAAGAAACTCTGCCCATTTGTTTCCGTCTCCACCAAGGATCGAACCCGGAACCTCAGGTCTACGAATCCGATGTGCTGTCCACTCAGATGTCAGGCCCCTTTGCTCAGGGGCCTGAAAGGTGCTCAGCAGTATTTGATTATGTGTGTGTGTGTATATGCATGGTTTCCACAAGCAATATCAACTGTGCAGATGAGTATGGAAATGTATGATCAGAAATATATCAATTGACTAATTTGTATCATAATACTGAACTCGTGGGTGGTAGGTGATTTTTAACACTGATTTTACCTGCCAAGATATATACTAAAATTTGTTTAATGAATTTATGGATGCTGAAAATTTACATAATCCTGCTATTAATGATTTATTTACTAATACTATAGCTTTATGTCATGAGATAGGAATGGAAGGTCTCATATTGATCATTTTCTTATTGATGATATAACTGGTCACACCTTTAAGTATAAGGCTGTCAGTGATGACAACCTGTCCTGGTATCATCCTGCCATGGCCACCTCCAATATACCTCACTCACAAGTTGCTGCTGCCAAAGATAACATAAACCTCCCTAGAACACACCTAAACGTAGGAAGGCCACTCTTGCTGACCTGGATAAGGTTAAATGCCTGCTTAACCAATACTCAAATCACAAGTGATGCAATTGCTTGCAATATTATTCAGTGCAATTTGCATCAGAACAATCTCAAGGACTTTTTCACATCAGTCGTTTCAGTGCTAGATATGGCAGGGGAAGATAGTATTTATCTTATAAGCAATAAAAGAAGTAGTGTGCCTGGTTGGAATAATCATGTTAGGGGAATTCAAAATAGATCTACCTTTTGGCATAACCTACGGAAAGATGCAGGGTGCTCCAGATCTTTTGGAAAACCCTATGGAATGTTGCAGGGTGCTCCAGATCTTTTGGAAAACCCTATGGAATGTTGCAGGGTGCTCCAGACCATTTGGCATAACCTACAGAAAGATGCAGGGTGCTCCAGATCTTTTGGAAAACTATATGGAATGTTGCAGGGTGCTCCAGATCTTTTGGAAAACCCTATGGAATGCTGCAGGGTGCTCCAGACCATTTGGCATAACCTACAGAAAGATGCAGGGTGTCCCAGACTTTTTGGCATGACCTACGAAAATATGCAGGGTGTCCCAGACCTTTTGGCCTAACCCACAAAAAGATGGAGGGTACTGCAAACCTTTTGGCATGATCTACAGAAAGATGCATGAGTCCCATTCCTTTTGGCACAACCTATAGAAGGATGCAGGGGAGGGGGGGGCCAGACCTTCTGGCATTACCTACGTAAAGATGCAGGGGGCCCTAGAGATGGTTGGTGGCCCCAGCTCAGGTGCAGCACCAGGGCTCAATATCATAAAGAAGGAGTATTAAGAAAGAGAAAGATAATATTGTGAGATCAAAAGTACCCGATAATCTTTCAAGGAAAAAGTTTTATGGTTTTTTAGGTGAAATTAGAAAAAAAGGTTCATGCAGAGGAGTAACAAAAGTTATAGATGATGTCTCTGGGGCACATTAATATATGAAATGGTTTAAAAGAAAAATCTTTAACATTGTAGAACACTGCGAGGTGCAGGACAGATGAGACTGAAACTGACCTAATTACAGCTGTATGTGAAGCCTGCATGGACCCTGCCCCCCCCTAATGTTAAACACCTGCACACAATAACCCCTGTAATGGCCCTAATGTTAAACACCTGCACACTGTAACCCCTGTAATGGCCCTAATGTTAAACACCTGCACACTGTAACCCCTGTAATGGCCCTAATGTTAAACACCTGCACACTGTAATGTTTGAGAAAACTTAAAAAGCTAAACAAAAGGAATTATGATATTTTACATAATTATGATATAATAGAGTAATATATTATGATATATTAATGTATTTTATTTATTATTTTTGTATACAAGGGTTCTTACATTCTTGTACAGCCAATAGCATGCATAGCGTTATGGGTGAATGTCTATGTGTCTTACAGGCACACTCTCCCATGGTACATCACCACCATGTGTCTTACAGGCACACTCTCCCATGGTACATCACCACCATGTGTCTTACAGGCACACTCTCCCATGGTACATCACCACCATGTGTCTTACAGGCACACTCTCCCATGGTACATCACCACCATGTGTCTTACAGGCACACTCTCCCATGGTACATCACCACCATGTGTCTTACAGGCACACTCTCCCATGGTACATCACCACCATGTGTCTTACAGGCACACTCTCCCATGGTACATCACCACCATGTGTCTTACAGGCACACTCTCCCATGGTACATCACCACCATGTGTCTTACAGGCACACTCTCCCATGGTACATCACCACCATGTGTCTTACAGGCACACTCTCCCATGGTACATCACCACCATGTGTCTTACAGGCACACTCTCCCATGGTACATCACCACCATGTGTCTTACAGGCTACCTACCTTGAGGTGCTTCCGGGGCTTAGTGTCCCCGCGGGCCGGTCGTCGACCAGGCCTCCTGGTTGCTGGACTGATCAACCAGGCTGTTAGACGCGGCTGCTCGCAGCCTGACGTATGAGTCACAGCCTGGTTGATCAGGTATCCTTTGGAGGTGCTTATCCAGTTCTCTCTTGAACACTGTGAGGGGTTTGCCAGTTATGCCCCTTATGTGTAGTGGAAGCGTGTTGAACAGTCTCGGGCCTCTGATGTTGATAGAGTTCTCTCTCAGAGTACCTGTTGCACCTCTGCTTTTCAACGGGGGTATTCTGCACATCCTGCCATGTCTTCTGGTCTCATGTGGTGTTATTTCTTTGTGCAGGTTTGGGACCAGCCCCTCAATTATTTTCCACGTGTAAATTATTATGTATCTCTCCCGCCTGCGCTCAAGGGAGTACAGATTTAGGCTCTTTAGTCGGTCCCAGTAATTTAGATGTTTTACTGAGTGGATTCTAGCAGTAAAGGATCTCTGCACGCTCTCTAGGTCAGCAATTTCTCCAGCTTTGAAAGGGGCTGTCATTGTGCAGCAGTACTCCACTCTAGAGAGCACAAGCGTTTTGAAAAGTATCATCATCGGTACAGCATCTCTAGTGTGAAAAGTTCTTGTTATCCAACCTGTCATTTTTCTTGCTGTTGTGACGGCTACTTTATTGTGTTCTTTAAAGGTAAGGTCTTCCGACATGAGTACACCCAGGTCCTTTACATTGCCTTTTCGTTCTATGTCATGATTTGCCTGCGTTTTGTACGTGGTTTCTGTTTTTATATTTTCAATTTTTCCATAGCACATGAGCTGAAACTTATCCTCGTTGAATACCATATTATTTTCTGTAGCCCATAGAAAGACCTGATCTACATCTGATTGGAGGTTTGCCGTGTCCTCTATGTTGCCAACTCTCATGAAAATCCTAGTGTCATCTGCAAAGGATGATACAGTGCTATAGGTTGTGTTCTGGTCTATGTCCGATATGAGGATGAGAAAAAGTACTGGAGCAAGCACAGTACCCTGGGGGACTGAGCTCTTCACGGTTGATGGGCTGGATTTTATTTTGTTGACTATTACACATTGGGTTCTGTCAGTCAGGAAATTGTAGATCCATCTGCCTATTTTCCCGGTAATTCCTTTTGAACGCATTTTATGTGCAATAACACCATGGTAACATTTATCAAAAGCTTTTGCGAAATCTGTGTAAATTACATCAGCGTTTTGTTTGTCTTCCATAGCATCTAATGCCATATCATAGTGGTCCAGCAACTGCGACAGGCAAGAGCGCCCTGTTCTGAAACCATGTTGTCCGAGGTTATGGAGATGCTGTGATTCCATGTATTTTGTGATCTTACTTCTTAGCACTCAAAATTTTTTATGATGTGCGATGTTAGTGCTATCGGTCTGTAATTTTTTGCCTCTGCCTTATTTCCTCCTTTATGGAGTGGTGCTATCTCTGCTGTTTTTAGTATGTCAGGGATAACGCCAGTATCTAGGCTTTGTCTCCACAGAATGTGAAGGGCCTGCGAAAGTGGTTTTTTACAGTTCTTGATGAATATGGAGTTCCAAGAATCCGGGCCTGGTGCAGAGTGCATAGGCATACTGTTTATGGCTTCTTCAAAATCTAGTGGGGATAGGGCGACGTCTGATATATGATTTGATGTTGGTATCATATCCATGAAAAATTCATTTGGGTTATCAATCTTTAGTGCATTTAATGGCTCACTGAAAACAGAGTCGTACTGCTTCCTCAGTAACTCGCTCATTTCTTTGTTGTCATCTGTGAAAGTTCCATCTCCCTTTCGCAGGGGCCCGATACTAGATGTGGTTTTTGATCTTGATTTTGCATTGGAGAAAAAATATTTCGGATTTCTCTCTATTTTCACTCTCACTATTTTTCACACTATATCACTTTTCACTCTTTTCACTCTCAGGCACACTCTCCCATGGTACATCACCACCATGTGTCTTACAGGCACACTCTCCCATGGTACATCACCCCCATGTGTCTTACAGGCACACTCTCCCATGGTACATCACCACCATGTGTCTTACAGGTACACTCTCCCATGGTACATCACCCCCATGTGTCTTACAGGCACACTCTCCCATGGTACATCACCAACATGTGTCTTACAGGCACACTCTCCCATGGTACATCACCACCATGTGTCTTACAGGCACACTCTCCCATGGTACGTCACCACTATGTGTCTTACAGGCACACTCTCCCATGGTACATCACCACTATGTGTCTTACAGGCACACTCTCCCATGGTACATCACCACTATGTGTCTTACAGGCACACTCTCCCATGGTACATCACCACCATGTGTCTTACAGGCACACTCTCCCATGGTACATCACCACCATGTGTCTTACAGGCACACTCTCCCATGGTACATCACCACCATGTGTCTTACAGGCACACTCTCCCATGGTACATCACCACCATGTGTCTTACAGGCACACTCTCCCATGGTACATCACCACCATGTGTCATACAGGCACACTCTCCCATGGTACGTCACCACTATGTGTCTTACAGGCACACTCTCCCATGGTACATCACCACTATGTGTCTTACAGGCACACTCTCCCATGGTACATCACCACCATGTGTCATACAGGCACACTCTCCCATGGTACGTCACCACTATGTGTCTTACAGGCACACTCTCCCATGGTACATCACCACCATGTGTCTTACTGGTGAGCACATGAAGGTGAACACATCTATGTGAGCACATCTATGTGAGCACATCCAGGTGAGCACATCAAGGTGAGCACATCTAGGTAAGCACATCTAGGTGAACACATCTAGGTGAGCACATCTAGGTGAGCACATCAAGGTGAACACATCTATGTGAGCACATCTATGTGAGCACATCCAGGTGAGCACATCAAGGTGAGCACATCTAGGTGAGCACATCTAGGTGAACACATCTAGGTGAGCACATCTAGGTGAGCACATCAAGGTGAACACATCTATGTGAGCACATCTATGTGAGCACATCCAGGTGAGCACATTTAGGGGGAGCACATCTAGGTGAGCACATCTATGGGGAGCACATCTAGGTGAGCACATTTAGGGGGAGCACATCTAGGTGAGCACATCTAGGTGAGCACATCTAGGTGAGCACATCTAGGTGAGCACATCAACTGTGCCTATAATCTTACTGTTTATAGGCATAGATGATCACCTAGATGTGCTCACCTAGACGTGATCACATATACCACGGTCGTGTGTAGTGATTATTTAGTGTCAGAGTGGTTGACAAATGGTATACATTAGGAAGTAATTTGGTGGAGGCAAACTCCATACACAGTTTCAAGTGTAGATATGATAGAGCCCAATAGGCTCAGGCACCTGTACACTACCGCAAGCACAAATAGGTGAGTACCTTCATGTGCTCATTTAGTTGTTCTCACTCTAATTATCAGTCTTTCATCTTGTTTATTACTTAAGTATTACTGATACCTTAAACTGTTTTTGAAATGTTCATGTTTGTTTCAGTAATGATCGCAAGGTAGGAACCCCAGTTGAAAGATTAGAGAAGACAGGTATACATCAGTATATATGACGAATACATTAGGTTAAGATTTGTCTTTTATTTAGCATACACGAATGCATATGCACATGTTGTGAGTTTTGCAACGTATGTGAATGGCGTTTTGTGAGTGTTGCAACACAGAAATGAGGTGTTGTGAGTGTTGTAACACAGAAATGAGGTGTTGTGAGTGTTGTAACACAGAAATAATGTGTTGTGAGTGTTGCAACACATGACTAACATAATTGTTGTGAACGTTGCAACATAAAATAATATACTGTGAGAGTAGCATCACGTTATTTCTGCGTTGCAATGGTGCAACACTCACCACATAATATCTCTGCATTGCAATGGTGCAACACTCACCACATAATACCTCTGCATTGCAATGGTGCAACACTCACCACATAATATCCCTGTGTTGCAATGGTGCAACACTCACCACATAAAATCCCTGTTTTGCATCATTCAACCCCCATTATTTCTGTGTCGCAACACTCGCAACACGTTATTGCACGCAACATTCCTGTCCGTTGCACGCAACATTCATAACACGTTATTCCTGCCCGCTGCAACATTCACGATACGTTATTCTTGTATTACAACGTTGCAACACTCACAACACAATATTACTGTGTTGCAGCGTTCATAACACTTTATTTCTGCGTTGCATTATTCACAACACTTTTGTTCTGTGATGCAACACTCATAACATGTCACTCCTGAGTTGCAACACTCACAACGGGTTATTTGTGTGGTGCAACTCTCACAACACGCTAATCTTGTGTTGCAATGATGTAACAACACTCCCAATCTATAATTTATGCGTGGAATACTTACAGAACGTCACTTATGTGTTGCACTACTCATAAAATGTCATTTATGTGTTGTAACACTCACAACACGTTATTCCTGTGTTGCATCGTTGCATCACTCACAACATGTTATTGCTGTGTTTCAACACTCATAAGACGTTAGCAATGTGATGCAACACTCAACTCGTTTTCCCATCAAGCGTTAAACGTTGTATTCTTGCACCATATTAATTGTTCATTGTTAATATGTAAATTATAAATGATATGAGATTGAAAAGATAGATAAAAGGTGATGGAAAATACTGTTATAAATAGATAAATAGAAAATAATTAAAATAACAGGAAAGAATATATAAATTATATGCAAATGGATAGTTATTAAAGATGGTTAAGTGTATAAATACAAGTGATTAAGTATCTAAAAATGTTAATGGATTAATAAATACATGATGATTAAAGTACTAATTTAAATGTGATAAATAGATATGTAAAAGGTGCTGGAATAGATCCATAAAAAGTGAATAAATATTAAAGGGATTAAATAAATGAAAAAGTAAGACTCAATAATTCCAATTAAAGTGTTATTTGGGTAATATATGAAAAAATGAAGTTCCGGTCAAGAGGTAGAACTGGTGACCGCGTGAACACCGGGTCCGACCTCCCAGTTTGGCCACGACTCTTCCTGCTTAATGAAGAACTCAATAGTCATACATTCATCATACATCATCAACTGACATTGTAGGCATGAGAAGAAAAATCAGTTAGGAAAATAATTTATGTTATGAAGCGAGGTAAAGCAAGTCAAGGTAATTATGAGGTGAAATTACTAGACCAGTATGATTATATAGCACTTGGAAGGAATATTAAGATCTGAGATACACAAGAAAGAAGTGAACGAATTGTAGGCTACCTCTTGAACCATCGGAGATCGAGCGCGGACTCTGCAAGAATCGAGAGGACGGAGTGGAGTAACGGTGTCCAAGCACTTGGACCATCGGGGATCGAACACAAACGTATTTTATAAGCAGCACAGATCTAATAAATTTAAGCAAACTGAAGTGTACACAGTTGTTCTCACCAGTTCTTTAAGGCATATAAATTAGGTATTGAACTTGGTAATTATCTAATAAAATATTAGTTTTTGCCTAGGCTGTTTATAGGCATAGATGTTCACCTAGATGTACTCATCTGGACGTGATCACCTGCATGTGCTCACTTTGATGTTCTCACTCTAATAGTCAGTCTTTCATCTTGTTTAAAGCTCAAATATTACTGATACCTTAAGCTGCTTTTGTAGTGTTCATGTTTGTTTCGTAATAACCGTAAGACAGGAACGCAGTTGAATAGAGAAAAAAGGGATACATTAGTATAGTTGACGAATAGATTTGATTAAGATTTTTCTTTTAGTTGACGAGAAGTGTTTAAAACCCAGAACAAAACCTGATCGATGGAACTTGACTGTATAATGTTTTTCAACTTATAAGTTTCAATTTTTTTACCTAAACTTTTTTAAAAGATTTTCTTGGAGTTATATTTCTACATTGAAGACTGTGAATTGATTCTTAATGGCATAGAAATAATCACAGAAAAACACTTTTATTCTGTGGTGCAAAACTCCCAATATGTTAATCCTGAGTTGCAACATGCACAACGGGTTATTTGTGTGGCACAACTCTCACAACACGATAATCTTGTGTTGCAATGATGTAACACAACACTCACAATCTATAATTTATGTGCGCAACACTCTGAACAACACTGCAACCTCAGAACGTCATTTCTGTGTTGGCCTACTCGCAAAATGGCATTTATGTGTTGTAATACTCACAACACGTTATTCCTGCGAAGCATAGTTGTAATTGAAAAGAGATTGAACAGAAAGATAAAAGGTGATAGCAAAATAACTAAACCGATAAGTTATAAATAGATAAATTGAAAATAATTAAATAAACAAATAAAACGGGAAAGAATAAATGAATTATATGCAATTAAATAGTAATTAAAAATGATTAAGTGTATAAATACAGGTGATAAAGTATCTTAAAATGTGAATGGATTAATAAATACATGATGATTACGAACCAAATTATATGTGATAAATAGATATGTAAAAGTTGCTGGAATAGATCTATAAAAAGTGAATAAATTTTAATTAAATGTTGAAAACTAGAACTAGTGAAATAGAGAAATAAATCTAGTAAGTGAACATCTAGAAAATTGTTACTAGAAAATGACCCTGTCTCTAGATAAGTTGTATGAGTGAACTGGTTTGAGAACCATCTAGTAGGGTCTCTAGAAACGTTGATCAGTGGGGAACTTTATCTAGAATTTTCTAGACCCTAGATACTGATAGTTATATATATATATTTAGTTTTTTTTGTGGTTTACTGAACAATAAGGGTGTGGTACACAGTCTGAAAAATGTGTTCACCCGCTGTTGTTGTGGACTTGAGTATGAACTCTGGGATATTAGGAGTTTGAGGAACTCATATCCTGTGTGTTGTTGTTGGATAAAGACATGTCTGTGGACATTGAATTTTTTTTAATAAAAATATTTTTGTGTATTTTCTTTAGGTTTAAAGATCTGAACACGCTGTGGTAGGCAGTTGCCACAGGTGTGGAGTGGAACACTAGGCCCCTGAGAGGTAGTGTTCCTCTATTTTGATATAATTTTTAAATTTTTAATGACATTGATTTTTTTAATGTTTCTATGTGATGTGTTTGATCTTTATTCCAGGTGAAATACTGGGATAGCTGAAGGGTATCGGCTGATTCTAGCTAGTTGATAGTTGTTAGGTTTGAATTTTTCCAGTTATTGTTACTATATCAAGACAGGTATAGGATGTTTTGTCTGCCAGGTAGTTGGAAGGGTACGGGGCTGCACCCAAGTGGACAGCCAGGATTATAGGGGCGGTCTCTGTCCTTATGTTTTATGTATTATTACTGTATTTGTTATGTGCTGTTATGTATTTGTGCTGCTTTTTCAGTCATGTTCCCCCTTTTTTTTTTATCTTTATTTGTATTTGTTCTCAACACTTTTTATTCTTTATGCTCAATTAGTATTAAGTTCTAGATATTAATGTTTTTCCTGCCCGAAACGCATTGCGTAATAGTGGCTTTAGGCATTGTATGTACTAGCTCTATCTATATATCAATCCATTAATGTAACATCACTTGTATGTATGTACCTAACCTGAATAAACATATTTATTATTTATTATTTATGTATGTATTCATGCTGGGGCACACCTTTTGGGAGTGCCATTATTTGTTTTGGAGGATTGTATGGAATTAGTTAGGATTAGATAATTATTTCTGTTGTTTTGAGGCATTGGGTCATTTATTGTTGAGTTAAATGTTGTTTTTAGAGTTAATGATTATGATAGGGCAGGGTTCTGGATAAGAATTTTGTGCCTTAAACTTCTTTATACACAAATTTCTTAATTTCCGAAGAGGGGAAGTTGTAAGGGTATGTGTCAGTCCTCAGTCCGACCTCTGGTCATTCTCCCCTCCCTGCGGGCAGTCCCCTTCTTTCCAGAGTCAAGTTACCCTAGTCCGGTGGTCGTCACTTGTTCCCCAATCCCTATATGTCTCTAATCTTTCCAAATCATTTGTCTCCCAGTCATTTCCAATCCCCTGTTTCCAACCCGTTTCCCCTCTCCTGCCTTTTGCCACTCCAGTTGACAGTTTTAGAGCAGTGACAAATTACCGTAATTCTCAAGTTACACGTGGGTGCCCAGCCAGCAGTCCCTCAGGAAAGTCGTTGGTGTCTTCCCAGTTTTTGGACTTTCTGTCAAGAGGAATTGACCCTTATGGTCAAGCCTGATCCGGATTGGTTAAAGACATGTAGGCCTGGGGAGGCGGGGCCTCACAGGGTAGTGCCTGCCTATGCCATTGACCCGGTTTCTAGATCACCTAGTTATGTTTAAATCCATTGGCCATAGGCTTGGGATAGGCGGAGTTAATTTGGGCCTAGGAACTAGGGGGTGGAGCCTGTTCCACTGGTAAGCGTTCTTAATAAAGAATAGTTAGTGTGTCTTGGGACTTCAACTGGGGTACAGGTCAATTGACCTGCGGGCAGCCAATCAACAGCCTTTGGCAAGCTGCAGTATTGAAGGTA
Source organism: Procambarus clarkii (assembly GCF_040958095.1). Classification (NCBI taxonomy): domain Eukaryota; kingdom Metazoa; phylum Arthropoda; class Malacostraca; order Decapoda; family Cambaridae; genus Procambarus; species Procambarus clarkii. The sequence goes on along the minus strand of NC_091186.1, from coordinate 39,763,134 downwards.
ATTGTGCCAGTTGAGTTTTTGTAACATTGGTATTACATTCCATTGCCTCATAGGTTATGTAGAGTAGGCTATGTTTCAATTTTGATTTAAATATACGGGTTCAAATAATCAAATAATATAAAGGTAATTGTGTTTAGTTATCTGTTCCTTTTGATTAATGACTGTGTTATTAATTCTTGTGATTTTCATTTGCTGTGCTAGGAATTCCCCTGTGTTCTCCATCTTATAAATAGTAAAGTCGCTCTAGAATCTCCCGTTCAGTTCAGTAAGACTACAGTATTAATCCATTAAGATTCATTTTCTTGCCATTTTGAGTTCCCTGATTATTGAGTTCCTTCCTTCCTGGGGACCAATAATTTTAGACACATTCATTTATGTTGGGAAGGTGGTGGCAGTGTTTAATGTTTTTTTTATTTTATAATTAGTAAGAGAATTACACAGTGGTCAGAGAGAGACGATCACAGAGAGGCAGCGGTGATTACATTGGTAACAAGGGTTTAGGTGTTATTACAATAATGGTCTAGTGGACGTTACAACATGAGTCTAATACAGAGTTAAGAGTGTTCTGCGTGTTAGCATACCCAGTGGTGTGTATCATTATATCATCAGCATAGCTAATGATGTGGACGTTGGGTTTGCTCGGTATAGAGTTTAACAGCGTATTTATTAAGATATTAAATAAGGTAGGACTGAGGACACCACCCTGCGGGGTACCTAGTTCAAAGTCTCTTGTTACACTCCTATGCCCCTGGAAAAATACAGATGACTTCCTGTTGGATAAGTAACCCCTGTTCCAAGAAAGAAGCCGACCACCAATATTCATTCTTGCAAGCTCACTCAAGATAACATGTCTATTTGCAATATCAAAGGCAGACTTAAGATCTAGGAAAGTGGTATACGACTTTTCAGTGTGCAGGGTAAGAAAGGTGGTGATGCAATGATGCACACTCCTTCCATGCATGAAGCCATATATCTGGGGGGATAGCATGGTTCTTATTCTATGGAGGAGACGGTTTAGGACCATTCTCTCGAATGTTTTGCAAATGCAGCTAGTAAGGGAAATTGGGCGGAAAGCATTCTCTTGATTTGGCTTGGGAATTGGAATGATTATATTGTTGGTCCAAGAGATAGGAAGTTCCCCAGTAACATAGCTCATATTATACAGCTCAAGCAGGGGATTCCCTGGTACTAAAGGGAGCAGACGCAATATGTCATAAGTGATACCATCTTCACCGGAGATGTGGCTTTGCCTTTGTTTAGGGCCGCGAGTAATTCAAACTCAGTAAATGGCACGTTGCATTCATCTTCCTTGTGGAGCATGAAGTCAACGAGCCTTTCTCGATCTCCGTAACCAACATTTAATCTGAACTGTATGTGTGGGGAAGATTATTGAAGCTAGAGGTGGTTGCCCAAGCATCGACTAACTCGTTTCCTCTGTGTAGAGGGTGAGGGTGTGCTACTTGGCCGATCTTATCGCCTTTAATTCTTTTAATGTCCTTCCATGCCTGGCTGAGGAGGGTGTGAGAGTTGAGACTGTTAACAAAAGTTTCCCAGTTATCTTGCCTGAGCTCTGTCATGCGCTCCCTCGCCTTGGCTAGGGCTTTCTGAAAGAGCTTGAGCATTGCTGGCGTACGTGTTTCCCTATATGCAAGCCCAACTCGTCTGGCAGTGCGTTTCAAAGTACGCAGTTTGGGGTCATTGTAATAGGCATGGCGTTTATTACTTTTCATGTCGTTCCGACTATTGGATGGTGCAGGGGGTCGACCTAAAGGGTCAGCAAACATCTGAATGCTCTGTACTAGACCGTCGTTAAATGTCTGGGTTGTGGAGGGATCATAAGTGCTGTACCACTCTGACATATGAGCAACAAAGTCTTCACGTCGAGCAGGAGGAACACTGAGCCGTTTGCGTTTGAAAGTTCCACCGGGCAGGATGGTATTTCCTATACATAGAGTAGTCAATCTAGGGTGATGATCTGACAACAAATCTGTTACAATAGATGATGTGCACCAGACGTGAGAGACGTTGAAACCAACACAGAGGTCTAGAATGCCTCCACAAATATGCGTGGGTTCAAGGTCACCCACAATCTGCACATCTTGGTGACTATTTAGTAGCGACAGCAGTTGATTCCCGTTATCGTTACTGAAGCGAGAGCCACCAATGTCCTTGTGTCTAGCATTGTAGTCACCAAGAATGATGGTTGACTCTGCTTGAGCGCAGGCTGGAAGATCAATATAATTTAACTTTCCTGCTGGAGCATATAGATTAAATACATTGAGAACAGAGTTGCCCACATAGATCCTCACTCCATGATACTGTTGACCGGCAGTTTGTTTTTCTGGCAGAAGTTGATGGGGTAGGGATTGTTTGATGTATAGAATGCAAGAGTTACTGGATCTGAGGTTGTAAGAAACAAATGAGGGCAATTTCGTGGGTGAGGATCTTGCGGGAACTCTGCACTCCTGGAGACATACAATATCGATGTGTTCAGTTGTTACTTTGTGATGTAAATCTGAGAACCTTTTTTTGAGGGACGCAATGTTCCAGCTAAGGATGGATAACTTAGTTAATTGTGCATTTAAAGTCAGCATTATATATTGATATTATTAGTTCACTTAATATATATTATCTATATACATATTATCTATTGCACTACGGTATAAGTCCAGGAACATTTCTTAGTTTATTACCAATGTCACACATTTGCATCCAATGGTCTAGTACAATTTGTCGGTCATTTCCACCTATAGAGTCGTTTTGAACATACTTTAGCACAACTTTGGCAGTTAACTTGCGTGGAAGGACTCCACTACACAAGATTTCAAGATCACTAGAAGTTTCCCCTGATGGGCAAGCGAACACATGTTTGGAGGGTTCAGGGGTGGAAGGGGGAGTTTGGCGGTCATTGCTTACAAGTCCCCTCATACGCGTGAGCATCATCGAAATATCGCTGGTGGATTTTTTCTCATGTTGGAGTTGCTCTTGCAGCCGCTCCGTTTGCTGCTGTGACTGCTGCTGGTGTTCCTGCAACCGGTCACGAAGAGCAACCACTGCTTGAACAGTGGAGCGACCCAAGGGCGAGGTGGTAGAGAGGCTGAGGTTGCGATCTGTCTCATTTTGATCCAGTTCCTTATCCCCCACTTCCAGTTGACTGTGGGGTCCAGTGAACTCTAATGTCAATCCGGACCTTAAAAGCTTCCTAGAAGGTTGTAACAGATCCCATGAGCACCACACCAGAAACAAATACCTATTTGATATTCCAAGAGTAAAACTTAGTCAAACTAGAAATGCTTTACAAATCAAGGGACCTGGAATGTGGAATGACCTTCCTAATTATGTTAAAGACTGTACCTCTCCCAACCAGTTTACGATGAAAACTAAGTACTACCTAATTAACTCAATGCAACCTACCTCACCCCCAAAATGTCAACCCATGTCTTCTATTTTAAACAATGCTGTTTAGTTGACCAAATTGTATTTTTGCTTTTTTTTCAGCCATGTTTCCCCCCCCCCCCTTTTTCCATCTTTTTCTTATTTTTTCTCAACACAATTTATACTTTAATCTCAATTAGTATTAAGTTTTAGTCTTGTAACACGGATAAGGTTCCCTCTCTCTTTACTTCTCTTCTTTCACCTTCACTCGTATTCTTTATTCACTAACTTAAACCAAGGAACCCCAGAGCTACACTTGAGCCGACCACACGCCACGTGGTCTTAAGCCGCTTGAACGGATTAAGATTCTACAACCCTTATGACGTGAAATAGACTTCTAGCAAAACTCTAGAATCGCCTTGCGCTGCCACCACCAGACCATTACCCCTGACCAATGACCGAGGTCTGGATCGATCATGCTAATCAATGAACCTTGGGGCTTGATCCCCACTAGTAATATAGGGGAGGGTTGAATTTTTACATTAAAAGTGCGGAATTATCAAAATCAAAGGGATAATGAATTCTTACTTGGTGTTAGAATCTGCGGCCCAACTCGACTCGGCCTCGTGGGCTCCACGTGGTCCGGAAACATGTAAACAATATTACAAATAAGGAAATTAATAAAAAGACAAATTTACTAGCTAAATGGTTTCATTCAAAACTAAACAAAATCTAAAATCAAAGCACTCCCTACTGAACACTCCCTATAGTGAAATGCAATGAGTTGACCTAATTCCCTATACCAACTCTTAGCAACTCTACCTTGAGGTGACCAGCTCGGTGTTAGTGCTAGTTCTTGGGGCAAGTGGGTCGAGGTCACCTGCCCGGGCCGCTCCTAGTACCACACTGTCTTTCCCTCATGCTCCTCTACCCAGAAGCACAGATCAGTGTTCTTCCGCCTAGTTTACTAAGTTACTAGCAAGGCTTAAGTTTAACAACTAATCTCTGTTGTACTAAACGACCCAGATTGGTTGAATTCTTTTAACTGAAGTTAATTACACAAGCATCTAGGGAAGAACTATTTCCGATTACAAAATGGCTATTTGACCTTTGAGAAAATAACAAAAATATGGAGCTTTAGTGACCTTCGTGACCTAAGGTCGCCCAAATGATTGCGCAGTAGAGACTATAGTCCCGCTAGTGATGTCACTGATGGTGACTTACTCATTATCCTTACAATTAGGATCCTCTCGATATTATAAACAGTAATATTATACAATTTGAATGAAGACTTATTTCTATAAATTACTGAATACTATAGAATGATTCATTATACGTTGCTATGAGACAAAGGGCGCCAGCCATTTTGTGACCCAGACTGCTAATCCCCCAGGGGATGCGACCTTGTGCTTGGGTCAGGTCAAACTACAACTTGACTCCAATCTTCCCAAGTCTGGGAGAACAATATACTGAATAATTCCTACAACAAACCAGTTTGTTACAGTCTTAGTGTTTTTCATGCCCGAAACGCTTTGCCTAATAGTGGCTTTAGGCATTGTATGTACTAGCTCTATCTATAAATCCATCAACTTTTGTATCTTACCTTGTATGTATGTACTTTACCTGAATAAAAATTTGTATTTGTATTTGTTTGTAGGTTGTACCATTGATAGCTACATATTGGTGTCTGTCACTAAGATAGGATCGGATGTAGTCAAAGGCAAGGCCTCGGATTCCATAATGATGGAGTTTAAGTAAAAGGTAGTTATGATTAACAGCATCAAAGGCTTTTCTTAGGTCAATAAAGAGTCCAATCAGAAACTCATTTTTTTGTTTTTTGTTTTTTGAGATATATACAAGAGTTGCTACATTCTTGTACAGCCACTAGTACGCGTAGCGTTTCGGGCAGGTCCCTGGAATACGATCCCCGCCGCGAAGAATCGTTTTTTCATCCAAGTACACATTTTACTGTTGCGTTAAACAGAGGCTACAGTTAAGGAATTGCGCCCAGTAAATCCTCCCCGGCCAGGATACGAACCCATGACATAGCGCTCGCGGAACGCCAGGCGAGTGTCTTACCACTACATCACGGAGACTGTATATATTTTATTTTTGTCAAGGGCTGAGTAGATTACTTCAAGGAGACTAATGATTGCATCATTGGTGCTCTTTTGGGACCGGAAGCCAAACTGGCAGGGGCTGAGTATGTCGAATTTTACGAGGTAGGAATAGAGCTGTTTGTAGATAACTTTTTCAAGTATTTTTGATAGAATGGGTAGATTTGATATTGGTCTATAATTGTTTATGTTCGCCGGATTGCCTCCTTTATGGACTGGCGTAACTTTTGCTTTTTTAATGATATCAGGGAAGGTGTGACACTCGATAGATTTGTTGAACAGTAGTGCTATGGGTGGCGCAAGGGCATGGGAGGCGCTCTTGTATACAATGGACGGAATTTCAATAATAATAATAATAATAATAATAATAATTTTTATTTAGGTAAAGGTACATACATAAAGAGATTTTACAAAGTTTGTTGGCTTTATAGATAGAGCTAGTACATACAATGCCTAAAGCCACTATTACGCAAAGCATTTCGGGCAGGAAAAACATTAATGACTAAAGCTTAAAACTAATGGGTAAAAAGAATAAAATGTGTTGAGTACAAATAAAAATAGAGGTAAAAGAGGGGGGAACATTGTTGAAAAAGCAGCACAAATACAATTACAAATTATTACAGAAAATTACATTAAAACAGTGTTGATTTGTAAAACAAAAAAACAAAAACAAAAAACATACATGGGTTGACAACAGAGGGGTAAGGTAGGTTACAGGGAATTTATTAGGTATAGCTTCGTTTTTAACTTAAACTGGTTGAGAGAGGTACAGTCTTTAACATGGTTGGGAAGGTCATTCCACATTCTGGGCCCCTTGATTTGTAGAGCATTTCTGGTTTGATTAAGTCGTACTCTAGGAATATCAAAACTGTATTTATTTCTGGTGTGGTGCTCATGGGTTCTGTTACAACCTTCTATGAAGCTTTTGAGATCAGGATTGGCATTATAGTTTAGCGTTTTATATATGTATAATACACATGAGAGAATGTGCAGTGACTTAATGTCTAACATATTCAGAGATTTGAGTAGGGGTACCGAGTGATGTCTGGGGCCAGAATTGGATATTGTCCTAATAGCAGCTTTGTGTTGAGTAATTAGAGGACGTAAGTGATTTTGGGTAGTAGAGCCCCAAGCACAAATACCATAGTTGAGATATGGATAGATAAGGGAGTAATAGAGAGTCACCAGGGCAGGGCGTGGTACATAATATGGGAATACAATGGTATTCCCTGGCTTCGTTTTTAGAGAGTGTATGATGGACACAACATCTGCCGGGCTGACTGGTGAAAGGAGAAGAGAGTTTGGATAGCTGCCTGAGAGATATGTGTTGATATGTGTCTGAGTCTGTGGGATTTTTCTGGCAAGATTTGTTGGACACTCTGGCTGGATTAGCTGGCAAGATGAGTTGGACAAACTACTTCTGCTGCGGTTCTCCTTGTGCACCGTTGATGTTATTTACTATATTCATATGTATTTAATTCTAACTCGTATATCTTGTCTTGCCTTGTGAATTTGCAGCCTTCGCCTATTTTCGTTACTTAACACTCTCCTGAGTTGAACTTTAGCAGGCTTTTCTAGACCTTTCCTCCAGTTTGTCCAGGTCTTCCTGTAGTAGTGAATGTCTGCGATCACCTGCAAGGTGACTTAGTGTTATCTACAAGACGACTTCTTGATGCCTGCACGATGCCTCTTTGTTGGCGCCTTCCTGTTCCAGGATGATTACAAGATGATCTCCAGTTGGCGTCAGGACGAACCCCAGACGACTCCTGCTGCTTTTCATGTTGACTGGTGGCAATATATTATTTATTACATTATGTTATATATTTATTTAAGTTCTTTTCTATTCAGTTCAGGTTTATGGTTGCCTCACTTCACCCCCCCCCCCTCTGCTATTATTTGTAATTATTGAGTTTATTTTGGTTTTTCTGCTACTATATTATTGTTTTTAAGCCTACTTTGCTTATGGTCTTCGGTTTCATTGGCTGAGTAATTCTCCACTTGTTACTATTTGCTGTTGATGTTAGTTATAGTCACCTTTTAGTGTTATTGATCTCATGTCATTTCCCCTATTGGCTTCTGGCCTCGCCTAACGCCATGAATGTTGTTATTATTGTATCATACTATTACTAATTTAAGTTCTTTATTATTCGGTCCGGGTTTTAGTTGCCTTACTTCTACCCTCCCTCTGCTTTACTTGTTATTATCGTTTTCTCTGGATTACGGCTCTGTTATTGTTTATGCTTATTTAGCATAACGGTCTTTGGCCTTTATGGTAATGAGTGCTATGCTGGCGGCGTTATAGTTCTCATACTATATTATTACTTTCACTTTCTTTACTGCCTTATCCCCCTTTTGTGGGGCTCTTTTTGCAGTCCTGCCTTTTCCTTAGTCAAGGCATCCGTAGTCCCGGAAGTGACCTAGTCAGTGATACGGTCCTAAAAAAAAAAAGTGCGGTACGAGAGTTTGGGTCGCCTGCGTACTGGGTTGCGCAGAATACCAGTCAGCTGGGCAGCAAGTAATCAACAACGTTGTTTCTCCGTGAATTGTAGACGAAATCGGAATTGTTTCCTTCAAAACAAGATATTGTCTTGGTCTTGGAGTACTGATGTATTCTTCCTCACAAAACCGCGATAAATGGAGCTGATGGGTGCTCAGAATCGTGAGTTTTTCCGAGAATAAATCCGTGTGCAGCCAGCTAGCAATGGCGCCGGCAGTGAGCAATGGTGGGGATGACAAGGGGACGGAAGTGCGAGATGGTGGGGAGGACGAGGGGACAAGGGAGGGGTAATAGTGAGGAAGGATGAGGGGATGGGGAAGTTTGGGATAGTGAGGACGAAGGGATGGGGGAATGGAAGGCATAAAGAAAAAGGCATAAAGGCATCTCTCATGCACCTAGCACTGCCGGGTGGGTAAAAATTGAGCAGAAGACTAGCTTCATTCTAGATTGTCACACCCCACTCCTATCTTGGTACTATATACCGAGAAGAGACGGTAGGCAATCTCCAATGATGCGGTAGTCATTGAGAGAACAACATCATCATGATCTGCCGCATCAAGGTCCGGTTTCGTGACGAAACCACCTACACCGGGCCCCAATTACTACGAAAAATCGTCGTCATCACGAATGCAGCTCCAGTGGACATCCGCGACGATGCTGAAGGCGCTGTACTTCTCTATTCAAGCGAGCAAGCTCTGGAGCAACTGTTTGCACCAGAACACCAGGATGCCCTACGAAACTCCAACCTAATCATCATTCTTTCCCGACGCTACTTGGCCGAACGAACCATCTTCGTCAGCCACACGAGTGTCTACATCGCCACCCAGGACCCTGGCACCATACTTGATAGTATCAACACCAGAAACCAGGCCCTGACTGCTGCTACAGTCAAGGTCATCAAGAACGACGACACTCCAAGACCTACTCTCAAGGTCACCTTCACAACAGCTGCTGCAGCGACCCAGGCTGTGGAAAATGGATTTAGATGCATGGATATTTCCATCACACCTGACACTGTAAAGAAGGAGCGTTACTACAACATACGCCAATGCTTTAAGTGTTACAAGTACGACCATGATACCAAGAACTGCCCACAAGCAGAGACTAAATGCAGCATTTGCACCCAAGATCATCACTTCAAAACCTACCAGTCAACCAGCAAACTGTGCCTCAATTGTAGAGGAGCCCACACTGCCGTCTCCATGGACTGCCAAGTACGACTGGATGAAATCAAGAAAACAGTAACTGTCAACCCAACAACCAATCAGCCGGCGAGCTTCAATATCCAAGCTACGTCGTTCCCAGTGCTTCCCAACGCTTCTGCCTCTGCTACGCAGACGTCCACACCAGGTCAGACCACCCCTCAATGGGGACCCAGGACACACTGCTTCACCTCACCAGCAACATCATCTCCATAATTCCGAATTCAACTCAAACCTTAGAAATCTAATACTTGATAACAGACTGAACAAAAACCACCTAATTATCGCAGGGGACTTTAATATTGACCTCTGCGAGCCAGAACACCCTACTGCTGTTAGCTTCCTCAACTGTATGAATTCCTGCTTCCTCATACCCTAATCACTAGACCTACTAGAATCACTGATAGCACTGCCACGACTCTAGATCACATCTGGACAAACATAACCTCTCCGCTTACTTCAGGTATAATCACCGATAGCACTACAGACCATTACCCCACATTTCTCTTAACTAACATTAGCAAACCACCTCTTGAGTCAAGAGAGATACGTTTTAGACTACACAATGAAACTGCTATAGACAATTTTATAACTGCTACTGATAATGTCAACTGGGAGTCCGAGTTAGGTAACATAGAGGACATCAACCTAGCAGTGCAATCTTTTCTTCAAAAAACTCTTAGCCTTTATAATACCCACTGCCTTATGCTTACAAAACAAGTCACAACCAAAAGGCTTAACAATCCCTGGCTTACAAAGGGAATACTTAAATCTATTAATAAAAAAACATGACCTTGAGAAGAAGTATAGGTTAGGAATTGTCTCCAAAGAATTCTCAAAGAATTACTCATTATTGCTATCTAAGATAATTAGACGAGCCAAAACTAAATACTACGAAGATAAATTTACCCAAATAAAGAGCAACATTAAACAAACTTGGAGAACAATTTCACAAATATTGGGATCAAAGAAGTCTTTAAATAACAAACCGACTCTCCTGTCCAAAAACGATGGTCAGCTTTCAGCCTCTGATTCTGCTATTGAGTTCAATAGGTTCTTCTCTTCCATTGGTTCATCCCTTGCTAATGATATTCCATCTTCCAGTACTGACATTAAGGACTATCTTACAGGTAACTATCCACAGTCTCTGTACCTAAAGCCTATTAATTCCACTGACGTCAATGAGATAATCCTGTCCCTTAAAACGAAGTCTGGTGCCCTTGAGGAGATACCAACTTTAATCTACAAAAAAGCCTCCAGATCTTTAGCCCCTGCTATTGCTTTGCTCTTCAACAAGTCACTTGAACTCCAAACCTTTCCAGATATTCTAAAAAAAAGCGAGAGTAACGCCTGTCCACAAATGTGGTGATCTCACAGATGTTAACAACTACAGACCTATATCAATCCTGCCAAACTTGTCAAAAAATTTTGAAAAACTAATCTATAAGCAGCTTTACTCATATCTAGCCAAACTCAATATACTTAGCCCTTGCCAATATAGCTTCAGGCCCGAAAAAAACACTAACGATGCACTTATAATAATAATAATAATAATAATTTTTATTTAGGTAAGGTACATACATAGAGACTTTACAAAGTTTGTTGGCTTTATAGATAGAGCTAATACATACAATGCCTAAAGCCACTATTACGCAAAGCGTTTCGGGCAGGAAAAACATTAATGACTAAAGCTTAAAACTAATGGGTAAAAAGAATAAGATGTGTTGAGTACAAATAAAAATAGAGGTAAAAGAGGGGGGAACATTGTTGAAAAAGCAGCACAAATACAATTACAAATTATTACAGAAAACTACATTCAAACAGCGTTGATATGAAAAACAAAAAAAACAAAAACAAAAAACATACATGGGTTGACAACAGAGGGGTAAGGTAGGTTACAGGGAATTTATTAGGTATAGCTTCGTTTTTAACTTAAACTGATTGAGAGGTACAGTCTTTAACATGGATGGGAAGGTCATTCCACATTCTGGGCCCCTTGATTTGTAGAGCATTTCTGGTTTGATTAAGTCGTACTCTAGGAATATCAAAACTGTATTTATTTCTGGTGTGGTGCTCATGGGTTCTGTTACAACCTTCTATGAAGCTTTTGAGATCAGGATTGGCATTATAGTTTAGCGTTTTATATATGTATAATACACATGAGAGAATGTGCAGTGACTTAATGTCTAACATATTCAGAGATTTGAGTAGGGGTACCGAGTGATGTCTGGGGCCAGAATTGGATATTGTCCTAATAGCAGCTTTGTGTTGAGTAATTAGAGGACGTAAGTGATTTTGGGTAGTAGAGCCCCAAGCACAAATACCATAGTTGAGATATGGATAGATAAGGGAGTAATAGAGAGTCACCAGGGCAGGGCGTGGTACATAATATCTGATCTTAGAAAGAATGCCCACAGTTTTTGAAACTTTTTTTGATATGTTTAGAATGTGTCCCTGGAAATTCAGCTTGTGGTCAATGAGAATGCCAAGGAATTTGCCATCTAATTTGTTACAAATTTGGGTATTGTTTATTTTGAGATTTATTTGATTAGAGGATTTATTGCCAAACAGAATATAGAAAGTTTTGTCAATGTTAAGGGTGAGTTTGTTGGCAGTTAGCCACAGATGGACTTTATTTAGCTCAGTATTTACTGTGGCATTTAGAGCAAGGGGATCAGGACTGGAGTAAATGAAGGTTGTGTCGTCAGCAAATAGAATTGGTTTAAGGTGTTGGGAGGCATTTGGAAGGTCATTAATGTAGATGAGAAAGAGGAGAGGGCCAAGTATGCTGCCCTGGGGAACACCAATGTTGATGGGTAGGGTGGGAGAAATTGTATTATTCACAGAAACACATTGGAGCCTGTCAGTAAGGTAGGATTTGAGGTATTGTAGGGAGTGTCCTCTGACACCATAATGATGTAATTTAAGAAGAAGGTTTTGGTGGTTGACAGTATCGAAAGCTTTACGCAGGTCCACAAATAACCCAACAGGGAACTCATTTTTATCAAGAGCTGTATGAATCGAGTTAAGCATACTAATAAGTGCATCGTTAGTGCTTTTTTTGGGCCTGAAGCCATATTGGCAAGGGCTAAGTATATTGAGTTTGGCTAGATATGAGTAAAGCTGCTTATAGATTAGTTTTTCAAAAATTTTTGACAAGTTTTGCAGGATTGATATCGGTCTGTAGTTGTTAACATCTGTGAGATCACCACATTTGTGGACAGGTGTTACTCTCGCTTTTTTAGAATATCTGGAAAGGTTTGGAGTTCAAGTGACTTGTTGAAGAGCAAAGCAATAGCAGGGGCTAAAGATCTGGAGGCTTTTTTGTAGATTAAAGTTGGTATCTCCTCAAGGGCACCAGACTTGGTTTTAAGGGAAAGGATTATCTCATTGACGTCAGTGGAGTTAATAGGCTTTAGGTACAGAGACTGTGGATAGTTACCTGTAAGATAGTCCTTAATGTCAGTACTGGAAGATGGAATATCATTAGCAAGGGATGAATCAATGGAAGAGAAGAACCTATTGAACTCAATAGCAGAATCAGAGGCTGAAAGCTGACCATCGTTATTAGACAGGAGAGTCGGTTTGTTATTTAAAGACTTCTTTGATCCCAATATTTGCGAAATTGTTCTCCAAGTTTGTTTAATGTTGCTCTTTATTTGGGTAAATTTATCTTCGTAGTATTTAGTTTTGGCTCGTCTAATTATCTTAGATAGCAATAATGAGTAATTCTTTGAGAATTCTTTGGAGACAATTCCTAACCTATACTTCTTCTCAAGGTCATGTTTTTATTAATAGATTTAAGTATTCCCTTTGTAAGCCAGGGATTGTTAAGCCTTTTGGTTGTGACTTGTTTTGTAAGCATAGGACAGTGGGTATTATAAAGGCTAAGAGTTTTTTTAAGAAAAGATTGAACTGCTAGGTTGATGTCCTCTATGTTACCTAACTCGGACTCCCAGTTGACATTATCAGTAGCAGTTATAAAATTGTCTATAGCAGTTTCATTGTGTAGTCTAAAACGTATCTCTCTTGACTCAAGAGGTGGTTTGCTAATGTTAGTTAAGAGAAATGTGGGGTAATGGTCTGTAGTGCTATCGGTGATTATACCTGAAGTAAGCGGAGAGGTTATGTTTGTCCAGATGTGATTTAGAGTCGTGGCAGTGCTATCAGTGATTCTAGTAGGTCTAGTGATTAAGGGTATGAGGAAGCAGAAATTCATACAGTTGAGGAAGCTAACAGCAGTAGGGTGTTCTGGCTCGCAGAGGTTAATATTAAAGTCCCCTGCGATAATTAGGTGGTTTTTGTTCAGTCTGTTATCAAGTATTAGATTTCTAAGGTTTGAGTTGAATTCGGGCACATCAGTGTTAGGAATTCTATAAACTGCACCCACAGACAGGACAGACTCGGCACCCTTGACTCTGAAGCTGGCGAAGATATACTCCCCATAGCAGTCTCTAGTTCTAATTTCTTTTAGGCATGTTAGTTCTTGGTGGTAGTAAAGAGCAGTGCCACCACCTCTCTGAAGTTGACGACAGTTGTGAATTGCTGAGTAGTTAGGCATGTTAAAGAGTTGAGTAGTATCCTCTTTCAACCATGTTTCAGTAAGTATAATAAAAGAGAATTTGTTGTCAATAGCTTCAATCAAGGCACTAACATCATCGAAGTGTTTACCTAGGGATCTAACGTTCAAATTGATTACAGAGATATTCTGATTATGAGTTAATACATTGTTTACATCATGTGCTGCAAAATATCTGCAATTTAGATCATTAAAGTGATTATTGTCATAGATAGTGGATAAGAGGTTAAGTTCTGGGTCTATACTTGACGCATTAGTATGCTTAACTCGATTCATACAGCTCTTGATAAAAATGAGTTCCCTGTTGGGTTATTTGTGGACCTGCGTAAAGCTTTCGATACTGTCAACCACCAAAACCTTCTTCTTAAATTACATCATTATGGTGTCAGAGGACATTCCCTACAATACCTCAAATCCTACCTTACTGACAGGCTCCAATGTGTTTCTGTGAATAATACAATTTCTCCCACCCTACCCATCAACAATGGTGTTCCGCAGGGCAGCATACTTGGCCCTCTCCTCTTTCTCATCTACATTAATGACCTTCCAAATGCCTCCCAACACCTCAAACCAATTCTATTTGCTGACGACACAACCTTCATTTACACCAGTCCTGATCCCCTTGCTCTAAATGCCACAGTAAATACTGAGCTAAATAAAGTCCATCTGTGGCTAACTGCCAACAAACTCACCCTTAACATTGACAAAACTTTCTATATTCTGTTTGGCAATAAATCCTCTAAACAAATAAATCTCAAAATAAACAATACCCAAATTTGTAACAAATTAGATGGCAAATTCCTTGGCATTCTCATTGACCACAAGCTGAATTTCCAGGGACACATTCTAAACATATCAAAAAAAGTTTCAAAAACTGTGGGCATTCTTTCTAAGATCAGATATTGTGTACCACGCCCTGCCCTGGTGACTCTCTATTACTCCCTTATCTATCCATATCTCAACTATGGTATTTGTGCTTGGGGCTCTACTACCCAAAATCACTTACGTCCTCTAATTACTCAACACAAAGCTGCTATTAGGACAATATCCAATTCTGGCCCCAGACATCACTCGGTACCCCTACTCAAATCTCTGAATATGTTAGACATTAAGTCACTGCACATTCTCTCATGTGTATTATACATATATAAAACGCTAAACTATAATGCCAATCCTGATCTCAAAAGCTTCATAGAAGGTTGTAACAGAACCCATGAGCACCACACCAGAAATAAATACAGTTTTGATATTCCTAGAGTACGACTTAATCAAACCAGAAATGCTCTACAAATCAAGGGGCCCAGAATGTGGAATGACCTTCCCAACCATGTTAAAGACTGTACCTCTTTCAACCAGTTTAAGTTAAAAACGAAGCTATACCTAATAAATTCCCTGTAACCTACCTTACCCCTCTGTTGTCAACCCATGTATGTTTTTTTTTTTTTGTTGTTTTTCAAATCAACGCTGTTTGAATGTAATTTTCTGTAATAATTTGTAATTGTATTTGTGCTGCTTTTTCAACAATGTTCCCCCCTCTTTTACCTCTATTTTTATTTGTTCTCAACACATTTTATTCTTTTTACCCATTAGTTTTAAGCTTTAGTCATTAATGTTTTTCCTGCCCGAAACGCTTTGCGTAATAGTGGCTTTACGCATTGTATGTACTAGCTCTATCTATAAAGCCAACAAACTTTGTAAAATCTCCTTATGTATGTACCTTACCTAAATAAAAATGATTATTATTATTATTATTATAATACTGCACAACAAACTCAGTCCTCTCCACCTCTCTTCCCTCACCCACCACCTCCACCTTATTCTCCTCTTCAGAACCTTTCATATGAACGAGTCACTGCCTGTGTACAAGCTGCTTATTTGAAGGCCAAGGACGATGGCCGTGACTTTGCTGACTATCTTCCTATTTTTCTCACTCATAACGGCCTTCCTAGTATCTCTGTTCCTCCTACTCAGCTATTGCGTTCTGCTCCATTCTCGCCTACAGTCCTCACTCCACAAAACACCACGACTTCAGCTGAGGAAAATACTACAGTTCCCCCACAACGTCCTACCAACCCACTCCTGACTGCTACAGAAAACGGTTCCACTGACCAAACAGCACATTCTGGACTATCCCAAACTGAATCATCCATGTCAAAAGCACCTTCACCCTCTTCTCCCAACATTGTCCCCTCCACTTCTAATCTGACTTCAAACACTACAACCTCTGATACCTCTCACCCGGTCCCTGTCAACAAGCCTTCTGCCTTCCTCCATCCCCCAACAACTACAGTCATTTCTTCTGTAACTCATCTCATCTCGTCCCGAGCCCGCTTAGCAACCCGTTGTCTTACTCCCACCTCCCGCTGTCAATTTCCCACAATTCCTACCACCCTCCTCCAAGATGCACCCTCCTCAATAACTGCCCAACTCATTGAATCACACAAACCTCATGCTCCTGTACATGCACAAAACCCCACCAGCACCCCATCAAAACCTAAAAATTCATAAAGATCATCCAATTTAATGTGCGGGCATATTTCTCCATTAGACACATGGTGTCAGATTTTATTGAGCTCGAGAGACCTGATGTGCTATTATTAAATAGCACATACATTACGAACTCATATAAAATCAAACATTATGGCAACTCCTCTTACCAGTCACCAGATGAAGCATATGAAGGAGTTGCAACACTCATCCGTTCTTCATACAAACACGAACTCCTACACACTCAATGGCTTCACAAACATTTCCTAGCCATCAAATTTCACACACAAATGGGTTCTCTCATCATCTGCACAACCTACACCCGTCCTAACACCGGCATTCCCATGCAAGATTTCATAACACTCTTCAACCACACTCACTTGCCTGTTTTTCTGCTTGCAGATCTCAATGCACTTCATCCCACATTCCACCACAATACCTCAAATCAGCATGGCACACAGCTTCACCGAATATGCACTCAAAAACATCTATTCTTTCTTGGCCCTGACTTCCCCACTTTTTTCAATCATTTAGGTTCTGGCAGACCTGATCTCATATTCACCAACAGACATGGCAGCAACTTGCAACACTTCATTTCACCAGGGCCCATTACGGGCTCTGATCATATTCCTTTAATTCTCAGTCTCCACAAATCCTATTCCCATCCCCAGTACTCCTCAATTCTCATACCTTAGGGCAAACTGGGACATGTTCAAACAACACATTGATGACACTGATCTCACTTATGAATACAATGACAAACATCACACTGACATCGACACACAAGCACGCAACATACAAGACACCGTCATTCATGCAGCAAATATCTCCATTCCTAAAACAACACACAAACCACATTTCACTTTCACCCCCTCCATTCGCTCTAAACGCCTCTTAGCTTGCTATCACACTAGATTCCTACAAAATATGCATCGTCATGGACAAATACTATGGGACCTAACAGCATTAAAAAAACACATCCTTAACAGCCTAGATGAAGATCACTCAAAACATTGGAAACACCTCATAGTACAAGCAGAACAATACAGAAAACTGACACCTCAAGAATTCTGGAAACAAATCAAACACTTACAAGGATCAACTCACACACCGTTTAAATACCTTCTTCATAATAACAACAAAATCACTGATCCTGATGTAGTACTCAACATTTTTAAACACCACTGGGAACGAATCTTTCACCCACATCCTTCTGAACCATTTGCCCACCCCAACATTGAAGCAGTCGATGACTGGATACACCATAATAGACACGCAACTACACCAGACGACCTCATCCACCTTGACAATCTCAACTCAAACACTGAACTACAGACTCCGCTGACTCTAGTTGATGTCAAGACAGCTCTCATGGGCACTCGTCGTAGAGCCCCTGGTGCATCAGGCATTGGACATATCCTTCTTAGACAACTCCCTGCTCCTATCATTACTGCTATCACTAACCTATTCAACGCCTCCCTTGCCTCTGGATACTTCTCTCTCAACTTGAAGTCTGCCACAGCCGTTCTTATTCGAAAACCTGGGAAACCCCACACTGACCCAAAGAACTATAGACCCATCAGCCTTCTAGAAACACTTGGCAAAGTCTTTGAAAGGCTGGTCAACCAGAGACTTAGAACCCACCTAGAACACAATGACTTATTCACTAACAAACAGTTTGGATTTCGGCCTCACCGGTCCTCTCACGACGCCTTAAACATCATGACCAACTACCTCAGTATCAATCAGCACCAAAGACTTAAGACTGCACTCATCACTAAGGACGTTGAGAAGGCCTTTGACACTGGCATGACGGCCTAAAATTCAAATTATGCAACAACTTTAATCTTCCTCTTATCACCACCAAACTTCTTTCTAACTACTTAGACAATAGGACAATGAGAATTAAGTTCCTCCGACAACACTCTGACTACTTCAACTTACATGCCGGTGTTCCCCAAGGCTCTGTTCTTGCCCCAACACTCTACATCCTATACATCAACGACATTCCTGACCCTGTTCATCACACTTCATTAACCATATGTTACGCCGATGATGTCTCTCACGTTGTCACCAGCAGCACCAATGATACACTTACAAACAGAGCACAAACAGAACTTGATGTTGTCACTGAGTGGGAGTATAACTGGCGTATCAAAACCAACTCCACCAAATCCAAAATCACCTACTTTTTTTGTAAAAGAACTATTCGCCCTATTCCTCTTAAACTCTATTCATACACTCCAAATCCTACTTATATCTCTGTGTCTCCCTCCTCCACAGTCCTGTGTCTCCCTCCTCCACAGTCCTGTGTCTCCCTCCTCCACAGTCCTGTGTCACCCTCCTCCACAGTCCTGTGTCTCCCTCCTCCACAGTCCTGTGTCTCCCTCCTCCACAGTCCTGTATCTCCCTCCTCCACAGTCCTGTGTCTCCCTCCTCCACAGTCCTGTGTCTCCCTCCTCCACAGTCCTGTGTCACCCTCCTCCACAGTCCTGTATCTCCCTCCTCCACAGTCCTGTATCTCCCTCCTCCACAGTCCTGTGTCTCCCTCCTCCACAGTCCTGTGTCTCCCTCCTCCACAGTCCTGTGTCTCCCTCCTCCACAGTCCTGTGTCTCCCTCCTCCACAGTCTTGCGTCTCCCTCCTCCACAGTCTTGTGTCTCCCTCCTCCACAGTCCTGCGTCTCCCTCCTCCACAGTCTTGCGTCTCCCTCCTCCACAGTCTTGTGTCTCCCTCCTCCACAGTCCTGTGTCTCCCTCCTCCACAGTCCTGCGTCTCCCTCCTCCACAGTCCTGCGTCTCCCTCCTCCACAGTCCTGTGTCTCCTTCCTCCACAGTCCTGTGTCTCCCTCCTCCACAGTCCTGTGTCTCCCTCCTCCACAGTTCTTGGACTCACTTTTGATCGACAACTACTCTTTCACACACACATTACACAGAAACGTGCAATAGCTCTTCTAGGCATGGAAAAACTGTACAGACTTAGATTTGCAAAACCTGACACAAAAATGCACCTTTACAAAGCACTTATTAGACCTCTTTTAACATATGCTCCACTTGCTCTTTCTCTATCTGCACCTACTAACAAACTAAAGCTTCAAAGAATACAGAATAGAGAACTAAGATATGTGCATCCCGATGGCAAGAGTTTATTACCAGTCAAAGTCTCCATGAAAGTACGAACATTCCTGCCCTAAATGTCTACTGGAAAACTTTATCAGACAGACAAATTGATAGACTACTCACTTATCATGAACAACCCATTGATTTTCTCCTACACACTCTCAGACGACCACGATACACTCATGACCTCTTCTCTACCATCCATGATCCTCCTCCTAACTCTGTATTTCGATAAACTTTAGCTCTCAACACCCAGCATCCACCATTATTTCATATTCAGCTCTCAACAACCAGCACAAACCATCCGTAAAAGTTCAGCCCTGACGCTCTTGAGCCAATCACTGCGATGTTGTGAGTTTTGTGATGTCCCTGTTGTTGTCACTGAAAACACCCGACTGAGTCCCTGCCTCGAATGCCGCCACCAAACGACACACAGCTGGGTTTAGCCCTGGCACTTTTTCTCCTACAAATCTTCTTCCTCTCACCTCCCTTATCTTCTTCTGTCCCCACTTCAAGGCTCGCCCCACGGGCATCTTCTCCTGTATTTTCAGATTTTTTTAGTCTCTCCCTCATTTACGTTCCAGCTCCGGCCCGCATCGCTTCGAAACGCGCGCCCTCCTCCCTTGCCTGCAGGACAACTATGCCCAGTAGCGCTCCTCACGCTTTCTTTTATGCACACATTTCTACTATGCACTAATTTTGGGGGTGCTGCGCCGGATCCCCAAGGCTAGAGCTGCCCGTAGCTACTTACCATATGTCAAGTGCACACTTGTAGTGCAAGTTGGGGGTTGCACACTTTACATGTAACCTAGGCACTAGCATATCATTACCCCTGGAAATTCTTATCTATCTTTTCTATGGCTTCTGTGTATACAGAATATATATTTATATACATACTGTACTGGCTGTGCCACTCAAATTATAACTCTGGTGTTGTACTTTAATTATAGCATTAAACTGATTGTGTGTACTGCAACATTGCATTGGCTAACTGGCACTAGGCTCTGTTATTAATGTGCTACGACTTATTTCTTTAGTTGCATCTTTACAGTACTGGTATACTACTCAGTTATGTTATACAACATCAATTATATTGTGATACAGCAGTTGTTCTCTATACAATAATTAATAAATAAGTCCCCCCATACTGACTTGTGCTTTTCTCCCCGATCAGAAAAAAAAACATCCTATCCCTGAACTGATATAACTAAATAGTCTCCAGTCTCCGTGGTGTAGTGGTAAGACACTCGCCTGGCGTTCCGCGAGCGCTATGTCATGGGTTCGTATCCTGGCCGGGGAGGATTTACTGGGCGCAATTCCTTAACCGTAGCCTCTGTTTAACGCAACAGTAAAATGTGTACTTGGATGAAAAAACGATTCTTCGCGGCAGGGGATCGTATTCCAGGGACCATAGGATTAAGGACTTGCCCGAAACGCTACGCGTACTAGTGGCTGTACAAGAATGTAACAACTCTTGTATATATCTCAAAAAAAAAAAAAAAAAAAAATACAATATCCTTAATCCTTCAGCAAAGCTAGCTAGCAAGGATCATTGGCTCCCCATTAGCTATACCCGAGTCACCCAAACATCAGCCACTACCTTGGACCACATATGGACAAACATAACAGCTCCCCTTGTATCTGGTATAATCTACGACAGAACAACTGACCACTATCCTACCTTTCTCATAGCGAACATGGACATAACACCACCAAAAAGCAAGAAACTTTCATTTAGGCTACACAGTGAATCAGCTTTAGACAATCTTACAGAGGCACTTTACAATATTAACTGGGATTCTGAATTCAATAATACCCATGATATAAATTCATTAGCTAACCTCTTCATCTCCAAAACTCTAAGCCTCTACAACATTCATTGTCCCCTCCTTACCAAGCAAGTAACTGACAAAAGATTAAACAATCCATGGCTCACAAGTGGCATTCTCAACTCAATCAACAAGAAACATGAATATGAAAAGAAAGTTAGGATTGGCCTAGTTTCAAAGGAAGTAGCTAAAAGGTACTCATCAATGCTTACCAGTATCATAAGAAAGGCAAAACTTGCATATTATGTGAATAGATTCAATGAAGCAAAAGGCAACATGAAAAACACTTGGAAAACTATCTCTAGTATCCTAGGAACTAAACAACACTCACATAACCAAATAAAACTCTACAAGGATGGGGATATACCGTCAACTGATTTAGAAATGGCAAATGAATTTAATAGTTTCTTTTCATCGGTTGGTGCTAATCTTGCCAGTAAAATTCCACAGACCCAGACACATATTAACACATATCTCTCAGGCAGCTATCCAAACTCTCTTCTCCTTTCACCAATCAGCCCGGCAGATGTTGTGTCCATCATACATTCTCTAAAAACCAAGGCAGGGAACACCAGTGAAATTCCGTCCATTGTGTACAAGAGAGCCTCCCATGCCCTTGCCCCACCCATAGCACTACTGTTCAACAAATCTATAGAGTATCACACCTTCCCTGATATCCTCAAAAAAGCAAGAGTAACGCCAGTCCATAAAGGAGGCAATCCGGCGGACATAAACAATTATAGACCAATATCAAATCTACCCATTCTATCAAAAATATTTGAAAAAATTATTTACAAACAGCTCTATTCCTACCTCGTAAAATTCGACATACTCAGCCCCTGCCAGTTTGGCTTCCGGTCCCAAAAGAGCACCAATGATGCAATCATTAGTCTCCTTGACATTATCTACTCAGCCCTTGACAAAAATGAGTTTCCGATTGGACTCTTCATTGACCTAAGAAAAGCCTTTGATACTGTTAATCACAACTACCTCTTACTTAAACTCCAGCATTATGGAATCCGAGGCCTTGCCCTTGACTACATCCGATCCTATCTTAGTGACAGACACCAATATGTAACCATCAATGATACAACTTCTTCCACTCTACCAATTACCGTTGGAGTGCCACAGGGCAGCATCTTAGGACCTCTTCTATTTCTTATATATATAAACGATCTGCCTAATGTCTCTAATATTCTCAAACCTATATTGTTTGCTGACGATACTACCCTTATCTACTCAAACCTCAACCCACATACACTAAATAATGTTGTGAATAATGAATTAAAAAAAGTCCACTTATGGATGTCAACGAACAAACTAACATTAAACATCGAAAAGACTTACTACATCTTATTTGGAAGCAAATCATCAAATGCAATTCAGCTACAGATAGACAACATTAACATCAGTAATAAAAATGATGGCAAGTTTCTTGGCCTATTCCTAGACAAGAGACTCAACTTCAGCACCCACATTCAACACATAACTAAGAAAGTCTCTAAGACAGTTGGTATACTCTCCAAAATAAGATATTATGTTCCTAACTCTGCTCTCCTCTCACTATATTATGCACTAATCTACCCCTATCTTAATTATGGTATCTGTGCATGGGGGTCTACCACTGCAAACCACCTTAAGCCCATCATCACACAGCAAAAATCTGCTATCAGAATAATAACTAACTCTGCTTTCAGACAACACTCAGCTCCCTTGTTTAAATCCCTAAACTTGCTAAATATTAACTCCCTCCACACATTCTCTTGTGTCAACTACATTTACAAAACCCAGTTCTTAAATGCAAACCATGCTCTGAAACTCTCCCTGGACAGATGTAATAGGACCCATTATCACCACACCAGAAATAAATATCTCTTTGATATCCCCAGGGTCAAACTTAATCTGTGTAAACACTCTATGCAAATTAAGGGACCTAGTCTATGGAACTCACTCCCTAGTGAATTGAAAAACTGTAAAACTTTTGCCTTATTTAAAAGCAAAACCAAAAAGTACCTAACTTCATCTATTTAGTTTCCTACACCGAGCTTTAAATTTGCTTTGTACCTAGTGTTACCCAATCTCCTAATTTTTATGTAATATCAAACAACCTTATCATTGTGTTCATTGCTGTCTTCTTTTATGTGCTAGCCATATGCTGTATTGTGACTACCAATTTTTGTCAACTACCATTCAAGCTGTCATTGCAATCAATCATATATTGTTTCTGCTGTATTGTGCCTACCAATTTGTTGTCAACTACCATTTTAAGCTGTCATTGCAATCAATCATAGCTACCTATGTGCTTTAATATACTGTACCTATAATTTTCTCTCATCTTTTTTTTCATTCCATGTAATCTGTTTTCATTTTTTTGTCTATAAACTTTGCAAGTATTTACCTCCTTAAAATTTTCTTAGATTAAGGACCTGCCCGAAACGCTGTGCGTGCTAGTGGCTTTACAAGACTGTAATTACCATATTTGTATCCTCACATTCCTTATGTACATTCTTGTATATGCATAAATAAATAAATAAATAAATAAATATACACGTGTTCCATCTAGAACACGAATTTAAACACAGACTGAAATCTCAGTATTTCAGGAGAGGAACACTGAACTCCTCAAAGTTCATCCAGGTGTTCCACTCGTCCTTTTCTTCAAAAATCTAAGGCCTACATGACCTTCCCTAAGATTAAACAATCAAACACAATATATCATTTATTTATGAATACTACTAATATCACAGTTCTAGCTGAAATTACAGCCATAAGGGTGTTCACACTATCACTTAAGTGTTAATTGTTTCTTTAGTTCGCCCCTCTTGCTCTCAAAGCACAGAACAGGACATGACAACAATTTTCCTAGTACCTGTTGTTCTAGATACCGTACAATAGGTTTTCATTAGACAATGTAATTTAACCAAAATTTCCATATTTCCCTCCTCCAGAATTCTAGTAACTTATTTTCTTGGTTTCAACATTTAATCACTATTATTCCAAACTCATGTTCCTAGGTATTAAGAAGCATTACGTTAATATTATAGAGCAAAGATGACATTTACTTTTTCTGTTTCACAATTGTTCATGAACAAAAAAAACATGGATGTTAGAAGACTGACGATTAGTTGATTGTAGTTCCACGACCATCAGTTGTTGACTGTAGAGAATCTTGATCCTCTTGTACTACATACCAGTTACCGTTGAAGGACAATAGACTGTCGTCCGAGAATTGAGTGTTGAGTGACCAGTGACAGCCCGTGACTGGCTGCCGCCGGTCGGGTGAACCTCGCTAACGAGACGCGACTCATTACTCATCTTGTAGCCCACAAAACACTCTTGATAGAAGCGACTGAACCAGTAGATGAACCGCGGGAGTGCAGGACTTAGACGCACAACGATGTCTCGTGACGGAGGTAGCTGCAGAAAGGCGTTGAGGTGGGTGGCGTGTTGACAGAACAAGTGGCTCCCAATCTTCAGTCACCATGGATCACTTCATCTCAGGCGGGTCTTGATGACACCAGACTACTAGACCGTAAACACCATGCGTGTTGACAGAACAAGTGGCTCCCAATCTTCAGTCACCATGGTTCACTTCATCTCAGGCGGGTCTTGATGACACCAGACTACTAGACCGTAAACACCATGCGTGTATACCCTTGTACAGTTAACCTCGGGCCGAGGGAGGCTGTGGCCCGCTTCTATGGCGAGTAGACTGTACTCTGTAGGGAGCCCGTGTCGTTCATCTAGTGTCCGCCTCGTTCCGCTTGTGTTACAATAGACGACGTAACCATGGATCCAACGACGAGAATAATTAGTACTGCTACATGCTGGCTCCCTCTTCGATTTTTCCACAATTACTTCCGGTCTGCTTGCAGTCTTGCCGACGTAGATGGTGGGTGGTGAGGACGTCGAGACAACCACCCACGATGGTGTGAAACGTTGACATCTGGTGACTGCATCCTTGTAGACAGCATACTGAGCCAAGACAACCTCGTTAGTGACGTGAGGTGTCGGCTGGGTGACTGGTGTATTGTCACTAACCCTAAATAACCATGTGATTAGTTACTGGGTCTGGTGGGGGAGGACTTTGTGTAATGTGTCTCCCCCTTGATCTTCTCAGATAGGGTTCACGTGTGGCTGAGACAACTGGGCAGGTGTACAAATCAGACCTGGGAAAAGACAGACAAGAACATGGCGGAAGCATGGATATAACTCTGGGTTTGTTGGAAGTTGGAAACCCCAGAGCAAGGTAAAGTCTGCTATCTGAGTTAAGTACAGTTAAGAAATCCACATCATTATTGCCTCTACAGGAAAATCTAATGAATTCTAAATGATACTAACTAAGGGAGTTACTTTAACCTTTACTGTACAGTGCGAGATCTTGTTACCATGGGGTGACGAGAGTGCACTTGACTACTGACGAGAGATGACAGAGGGTCATTCTCCCCATCTGACTCGTAACTTGAGTCATTAGTCAGCTCTGATGGGTCAGGAATTAGACTTGCTGAAGGCAATTCCAGTTCCTCCCTAGCATGGTAAATCTTCAACTTATTAATGTGGACAGTTCTTTCCACCTGATCCTCAAATACCCCCATTATGACAAAATTTACAGGGCCGTCTTTCTTGATCACTCTGTACGACCCCCGCCATCTAGGAGATAGTTTCCTACTGTGATTGGTGGGAGCAGCTTCATTGATTCTCAAGACCAGGCTGCCCTCCTTCAGTTTCAGAGGTCGTACATTACTGTCATAATAGTGAGCATATCTACCCCGTGCTTCTCTTGAAGCCTCAGCTGCAACTCTCCAAGCATTCCTCATTTTGTTCAGAACTTCTAAAGGATAGTCCTCTCCATATGCAACATTGTGTCTGTTAAGCAGACCTGATGGGAAATTGCATGATTGACCAGTGAACAAAAGAAGGGGGTTGGGTATTAATAGACTGGTGGGTAGTAGTATTCAGAGCCAGCTGAACATAACGTAGGTGTTCGTCCCATGAGTTTGCATCGCGTTCAGCAAGGATTGCAAGCATATCCTTAACTGAACGGTTGGTACGTTCAGTCATCCCGTTTGCCTGAGGGCGGTAAGCTGTTGTAAAGGCTGAAGTTGTCTCCAATATCTTACAAACTTCTCTAAATATGTGTCCATTAAATTCCTGACCTCGGTCCGAAACTAAAACTTTAGGAGACCCAAATACAGTTACAAATCTATTAAAAAATGCTCGGGCAACAGTACGAGAATCTTTTTGAGGGATGGCGATCAAGGTGGTGTATCTGGACAGATGGGCCACTAATACCAACACGTACCGATTGCCTGAAAGGCTGCAATGGAGATCAATCAAATCAGCCCCCACTCGGTCTAGCAGTTCTGAAATCTCCGGAAATTCCTGTAGTGAGGCTTGTGCCTGAAGGGCACCTTTTCTCCTCTGACATTTGGGGCAAGTCTTCACGTACTTAATTACTTCTGACAACATACCCGGGAAATAAAAGAGAGACTTTGCTTTCAAGTGAGCTTTAAAGATACCCGGGTGACCTGCAACCTTAGATGCATGTGCCAGCTTTAATGCTGCCGATCTTAATTCGTCTGGAATACTGCTCGGTCTGCCTGACTATTTACATAATATAGTACTCCATCCTTTAACTCGAATTCATGCATTGGAAATTTACGATTTTTGGACGGATAATTTCCCTTCCAAATATTCAATAATACCTTTCCATCTAGGTTCATTCATTTGGAATTCTCTCATTTTCTCAGATGAAATGTTTTCAATATTCTGGTTAACGTTAATAGTAGCGATGTTCCTACTTAAAGTATCCGGCACTACATGTGACGGTCCAGGCTTGTAAAGGATCTGGAATGAGTGTGCAGACAATTCGTGAGACCAACGTGACATCCGTGGGCATTTCGTGCGTTTCTTAAAAATGTGTGTTAATGCTCTGTGATCAGTGTAGATTACAAAATGACGTTGAAAAAGATAAGGTTCAAAATATCTAACTGACTCTACCACTGCGAGCGCCTCCTGATCCGTGGCCGAATAACGAACCTCTGGTCCTTTGACCTTCCTACTGAAATAGGAAATTTTCATGATAGGGGAAATTTTCATTGTCTCGTTGCATCAAGCACCCACCAGACATGTGGTGGAGGTGAGGTCCCTTGATTGTTTCAAGCGTGGGTTGGACATGTATATGAGTGGGATTGGGTGGTTATGATAGGCTAGGTAATGATGATTACAAGTAATGAGAGACAAGATACGAGCTAGATAGTGTTGAGATTGCGAAGTCGGATTGCGAAAGGGATCTGGGAGTTATGATTAGTAAGAATTTAAACAAAAGGATCAATACATGAATGTTCGTAATAAGGCAAATAGGACACTTGGATTTATTAATCGCAGCGTTAGTAACAAGACACCTGGTGTGGTTCTTCAGCTATATCTTGCTCTAGTTAGGCCCCATTTAGATTATGCAGTTCAGTTTTGGTCGCCGTATTATAGAATGGATATAAATTCACTTGGACGTGTCCAGCGTACGATGACTAAGTTAATTCCCCAAATTAGAAATCTTTCATATGAAGAAAGATTAACAAAGCTTAAATTACATTCACCAGAAAAGCGAAGAGTTAGGGGGTGACATGATAGAGGTTAACAAGTGGAAGAATGGACATAACAAAGATATTAATGGAGTATTAAAAGTATCAACACAAGACAGAACACGAAACAATGGGTATAAATTGGATAAGTTTAGATTTAGGAAAGACTTGGGTAAATACTGGTTCGGTAACAGGGTTGTTGATTTGTGAAACCAATTGCCGCGTAACATGGTGGAGGTGGATCCCTCGATTGTTTCAAGCGTGGGTTGGACATGTATATGAGAGGGATTGGGTGGTTATAAATAGGAGCTGCCTCGTATGGGCCAATAGGACTTCTGCCTTTGTTTTTATAACTTTATAAGCAGGTATGATAGAGAAATAGGCCAGGAGCATTAGACAACCAACTGCTAGAAAAGCGAGGTCCAAGGGCCAGAGCTCGGTTCTGCAGGCACAAATAGGCAAGTTGAGGAAGACACGTTGAGGTGAGTTGAGGCCTTTATAAATCAACATTATAATCCCCTTGTCATCCTCGTCAGGTCCCGAGAGCATCCCATCTCCAATGTTTGGGTCTCCAACTGATAACCTTCCGTCATGTACGATGTACAGCCTACTGGGAAGAATTTATACCCAAATGTCCTGAGGAAATTAAGTTTTAAGAGGCACATAGGAAACTAGTCTGGAAATAGGGTTGTGGAAGAGTGGAATGCCGGCAGCATTATTGAGAAAAATAGTTGAACTGGATACAAGAATGGTATGCTTATAATACACGAGCCTTCAGACCTGAGATGTGCTTCTAACATTCAGAATAAATTAAACAAGCAGAAGTTCCTTTAATATTTATTTTTCAATATTCACTGAACAAGTGTTGTTGATATTTATGATTGACTTATTAGCTACAACACATATTATAATAGATTGAAATATATTAAAGTGAGCATGAGTAGATGGTAGATGTTTGTGATCTCTGGTCGTGTGACATCTTGAAGTGTCTCTAGGCCCTCGGCCACCTATTTACGCTCTACATATATATGATTGTCTTGATATATGTCTTGTCTATGGAGGTCCAGCCATTTGTGGATGTCCAGACATCTGTGAATGTCTAGACATCATCTGAGGATGTCCAGCCATCTGTGGACGTCCAGCCATCTGTGGGTGTCCAGCCATCTGTGAATGTCCAGCCATCTGTGGATGTCCAGCCATCTGTGGATGTCCAGCCATCTGTGAATGTCTAGCCATCTGTGAATGTCCAGCCATCTGTGGATATCCAGCCATGTGTGGATGTCCAGACATCTGTGGATGTCCAGCCATCTGCGGATGTCCAGCCATCTGCGGATGTCCAGCCATCTGTGGAGGTCCAGCCATCTGTGGAGGTCCAGCCATCTGTGGAGGTCCAGCCATCTGTGGAGGTCCAGCCATCTGTGGAGGTCCAGCCATCTGTGGAGGTCCAAACATCTGTGGAGGTCCAGACATCTGTGGAGGTCCAGACATCTGTGGAGGTCCAGACATTTGTGATTGTCCAGACATCTGTGATTGTCCAGACATTTGTGATTGTCCAGACATCTGTGATTGTCCAGACATTTGTGATTGTCCAGACATTTGTGATTGTCCAGACATCTGTGATTGTCCAGACATCTGTGATTGTCCAGCCATCTGTGATTGTCCAGACATCTGTGATTGTCCAGCCATCTGTGATTGTCCAGACATCTGTGATTGTCCAGACATCTGTGATTGTCCAGCCATCTGTGATTGTCCAGCCATCTGTGATTGTCCAGACATCTGTGATTGTCCAGCCATCTGTGATTGTCCAGACATCTGTGATTGTCCAGCCATCTGTGATTGTCCAGACATCTGTGATTGTCCAGACATCTGTGATTGTCCAGCCATCTGTGATTGTCCAGACATCTGTGATTGTCCAGCCATCTGTGATTGTCCAGACATCTGTGATTGTCCAGACATCTGTGATTGTCCAGACATCTGTGATTGTCCAGACATCTGTGATTGTCCAGACATCTGTGGATGTCCAGCCATCTGAGGATGTCCAGCCATCTGAGGATGTCCAGCCATCTGAGGATGTCCAGCCATCTGAGGATGTCCAGCCATCTGTGGATGTCCAGACATCTGAGGATGTCCAGCCATCTGTGGAGGTCCAGCCATGTGTGGAGGTCCCATTGATCCCATGGGACCACCCATTGGAGGCGGCATCCCTGGCATCATACCTGGTGGCATGCTTGAGCCACCCATCATTGGTGGCCCCATCATGGGTCCTCTTGGACCCATTGGGGGCATACCCATGTTGCCTGGTATGTTTGCACCAGCCACGCCTGGAGGGCCCATGTTCCCCATTCCTGGCCCTATTGGGGGACCTCCAGGACCACCCATGTTCTGAGGCCCTGAACCGAATGTACCTTCTTGCCCAACAGGACCTCCTGGTCCTCCTTGCATGCTGCTCGGTGGAGGAATGGCTGCTCCCTTTGGAATCTTCCTGGCTTTAAATGCAGCAGTTGTTGCATCAATCAGAGACTGAGCTTGGTCCTCCATCCACTTCTGGTAGTACATTTTGACATTTTCCTTGTGTATTCGCCCCTCGCAGTGAGTTTTCCGCACCGAGGGAGAGTCATGTGTGAGGTAGGTGTCGCAGTAATCACAGTAGTATTTTGGCATGATTGAGCGTCGTCAGGTTAGGTTTGGGTCCAATGACCTACTTGGAATAAAAGATCTCAAGCTATGGTGAGCCCGTAGTGGACTTAGCTATCACAGGTGTGGGGCGGTAACTGACCAACCAGAATAGAATAATACAGGAGAAGATGCCCGCGGGGCGAGCTTGGAAGTGGGGACAGAAGAAGATAACGGGGGTGAGAGGAAGAAGATTTGTAGGAGAAAAAGTGCCAGGGCTAAACCCAGCTGCGTGTCGTTTGGTTGCGGCATTCGAGGCAGGGACTCAGTCGGGTGTTTTCAGTGACAACAACAGGGACATCACAAAACTCACAACATCGCAGTGATTGGCTCAAGAGCGTCAGGGCTGAACTTTTACGGATGGTTTGTGCTGGTTGTTGAGAGCTGAATATGTAATGATGGTGGATGCTGGGTGTTGAGAGCTAAAGTTTATCGAAATACAGAGTTAGGAGGAGGATCATGGATGGTAGAGAAGAGGTCATGATTGTTCCGTGGTAGTCTGAGAGTGTGTAGGAGAAAATCAATGGGTTGTTCATGATAAGTGAGTAGTCTATCAATTTGTCTGTCTGATAAAGTTTTCCATTAGACATTTAGGGCAGAAATTTTCGTACTTTCATGGAGACTTTGACTGGTAATAAACTCTTGCCATCGGGTGTTGAGTACCCATCTTAGTGCTCTATTCTGTATTCTTTGAAGCTTTAGTTTGTTAGTAGGTGCAGATAGAGAAAGAGCAAGTGGAGCATATGTTAAAAGAGGTCTAATAAGTGCTTTGTAAAGGTGCATTTTTGTGTCAGGTTTTGCAAATCTAATTCTGTACAGTTTTTCCATGGCTAGAAGAGCTATTGCATGTTTCTGTGTAATGTGTGTGAAAGAGTAGTTATCGATCAAATGTGAGTCCAAGAACTGTGGAGGAGGGAGACGCAGGACTTTGGAGGAGGGAGACACAGGACTGTGGAGGAGGGAGACACAGGACTGTGGAGGAGGGAGACACAGGACTGTGGAGGAGGGAGACACAGGACTGTGGAGGAGGGAGACGCAGGACTGTGGAGGAGGGAGACACAGGACTGTGGAGGAGGGAGACACAGGACTGTGGAGGAGGGAGACGCAGGACTGTGGAGGAGGGAGACGCAGGACTGTGGAGGAGGGAGACGCAGGACTGTGGAGGAGGGAGACACAGGACTGTGGAGGAGGGAGACACAGGACTGTGGAGGAGGGAGACACAGGACTGTGGAGGAGGGAGACACAGGACTGTGGAGGAGGGAGACACAGGACTGTGGAGGAGGGTGACACAGGACTGTGGAGGAGGGAGACACAGGACTGTGAAGGAGGGTGACACAGGACTGTGGAGGAGGGAGACAGATTCAGATTCAGATTCAGATTCAGATGTTTATTCAGGTAAGGTATATACATACAAGTGATGTTACATTAATGGATTGATATATAGATAGAGCTAGTACATACAATGCCTAAAGCCACTATTACGCAATGCGTTTCGGGCAAGAAAAACATTAATATCTAGAACTTAATACTAATTGAGCATAAAGAATAAAAAGTGTTGAGAACAAATACAAATAAAGATAAAAAAAAAGGGGGAACATGACTGAAAAAGCAGCACAAATACAATAGGTTGACAAATAGTGTTGATTAAAAAAAAAAGAAAATAACGGACATGGGTTGACAATAGAGGAGTGAGGTAGGTTACAGGGAATTTATTAGGTAGTGTTTAGTTTTTATCTTAAACTGGTTGAGAGAGGTACTGTCTTTAACATTATAAACAGAGATATAAGTAGGATTTGGAGTGTATGAATAGAGTTTAAGAGGAATAGGGCGAATAGTTCTTTTACAAAAAAGTAGGTGATTTTGGATTTGGTGGAGTTGGTTTTGATACGCCAGTTATACTCCCACTCAGTGACAACATCAAGTTCTGCTTGTGCTCTGTTTGTTAGTGTATCAATGGTGTTGCTGGTGACAAGGTGAGAGACATCATCAGCGTAACATATGGTTAATGAAGTGTGATGAACAGGATCAGGAATGTCGTTGATGTATAGGATGTAGAGTGTTGGGGCAAGAACAGAGCCTTGGGGAACACCGGCATGTAAGTTGAAGTAGTCAGATTGTTGTCGGAGGAACTTAATTCTCATTGTCCTATTGTCTAAGTAGTTAGAAAGAAGTTTGGTGGTGATAAGAGAAAGATTAAAGTTGTTGCATAATTTGAATTTTAGGCCGTCATGCCAAACAGTGTCAAAGGCCTTCTCAACGTCCTTAGTGATGAGTGCAGCCTTAAGTCTTTGGTGCTGATTGATACTGAGGTAGTTGGTCATGATGTTTAAGGCGTCATGAGTGGACCGGTGAGGCCGAAATCCAAACTGTTTGTTAGTGAATAAGTCATTGTGTTCTAGGTGGGTTCTAAGTCTCTGGTTGATCAGCCTTTCAAAGACTTTGCCAAGTGTCTCTAGAAGGCTGATGGGTCTGTAGTTCTTTGGGTCAGTGTGGGGTTTCCCAGGTTTTGGAATAAGAACGGCTGTGGCAGACTTAAAGTTGAGAGGGAAGTATCCAGAGGCAAGGGAGGCGTTGAATAGGTTAGTGATAGCAGTAATGATAGAAGCAGGGAGTTGTCTAAGAAGGATATGTCCAATATCAGACGCACCAGGGGCTCTACGACGAGTGCCCATGAGAGCTGTCTTGACATCAGCTAGAGTTAGGGGAGTCTGTAGTTCAGTGTTTGAGTTGAGATTGTCAAGGTGGATGAGGTCGTCTGGTGTAGTTGCGTGTCTATTATGGTGTATCCAGTCTTCGACTACTTCAATGTTGGGGTGGGCAAATGGTTCAGGAGGATGTGGGTGAAAGATTCGTTCCCAGTGGTGTTTAAAAATGTTGAGTACTACATCAGGATCAGTGATTTTGTTGTTATTATGAAGAAGGTATTTAAACGGTGTGTGAGTTGATCCTTGTAAGCGTTTGATTTGTTTCCAGAATTCTTGAGGTGTCAGTTTTCTGTGTTGTTCTGCTTGTTCTATGAGGTGTTTCCGAAGTTTTGTGTGATCTTCATCTAGGCTGTTAAGGATGTGGTTTTTTAATGCTGTTAGGTCCCATAGTATTTGTCCATGACGATGCATGTTTTGTAAGAATCTAGTGTGATAGCAAGCTAAGAGGCGTTTTGAGCGAATGGAAGGGGTGAAAGTGAAATGTGGTTTGTGTGTTGTTTTAGGAATGGAGATATTTGCTGCATGAATGATGGTGTCTTGTATGT
Source organism: Procambarus clarkii (assembly GCF_040958095.1). Lineage (NCBI taxonomy): Eukaryota > Metazoa > Arthropoda > Malacostraca > Decapoda > Cambaridae > Procambarus > Procambarus clarkii. The sequence goes on along the minus strand of NC_091186.1, from coordinate 39,729,426 downwards.
TGCGTGCTTGTGTGTCGATGTCAGTGTGATGTTTGTCATTGTATTCATAAGTGAGATCAGTGTCATCAATGTGTTGTTTGAACATGTCCCAGTTTGCCCTAAGGTATGAGAATTGAGGAGTACTGGGGATGGGAATAGGATTTGTGGAGACTGTGAGAATTAAAGGAATATGATCAGAGCCCGTAATGGGCCCTGGTGAAATGAAGTGTTGCAAGTTGCTGCCATGTCTGTTGGTGAATATGAGATCAGGTCTGCCAGAACCTAAATGATTGAAAAAAGTGGGGAAGTCAGGGCCAAGAAAGAATAGATGTTTTTGAGTGCATATTCGGTGAAGCTGTGTGCCATGCTGATTTGAGGTATTGTGGTGGAATGTGGGATGAAGTGCATTGAGGTCTGCAAGCAGAAAAACAGGCAAGTGAGTGTGGTTGAAGAGTGTTATGAAATCTTGCATGGGAATGGCGGTGTTAGGACGGGTGTAGGTTGTGCAGATGATGAGAGAACCCATTTGTGTGTGAAATTTGATGGCTAGGAAATGTTTGTGAAGCCATTGAGTGTGTAGGAGTTCGTGTTTGTATGAAGAACGGATGAGTGTTGCAACTCCTTCATATGCTTCATCTGGTGACTGGTAAAAGGAGTAGCCATATTGTTTGATTTTATATGAGTTCGTAATGTATGTGCTATTTAATAATAGCACATCAGGTCTCTCGAGCTCAATAAAATCTGACACCATGTGTCTAATGGAGAAATATGCCCGCACATTAAATTGGATGATCTTTATGAATTTTTAGGTTTTGATGGGGTGCTGGTGGGGTTTTGTGCATGTACAGGAGCATGAGGGTTGCGTGATTCAATGAGTTGGGCAGTTATTGAGGAGGGTGCATCTTGGAGGAGGGTGGTAGGAATTGTGGGAAATTGACAGCGGGAGGTGGGAGTAAGACAACGGGTTGCTAAGCGGGCTCGGGACGAGATGAGATGAGTTACAGAAGAAATGACTGTAGTTGTTGGGGGATGGAGGAAGGCAGAAGGCTTGTTGACAGGGACCGGGTGAGAGGTATCAGAGGTTGTAGTGTTTGAAGTCAGATTAGAAGTGGAGGGGACAATGTTGGGAGAAGAGGGTGAAGGTGCTTTTGACATGGATGATTCAGTTTGGGATAGTCCAGAATGTGCTGTTTGGTCAGTGGAACCGTTTTCTGTAGCAGTCAGGAGTGGGTTGGTAGGACGTTGTGGGGGAACTGTAGTATTTTCTTCAGCTGAAGTCGTGGTGTTTTGTGGAGTGAGGACTGTAGGCGAGAATGGAGCAGAACGCAATAGCTGAGTAGGAGGAACAGAGATACTAGGAAGGCCGTTATGAGTGAGAAAAATAGGAAGATAGTCAGCAAAGTCACGGCCATCGTCCTTGGCCTTCAAATAAGCAGCTTGTACACAGGCAGTGACTCGTTCATATGAAAGGTTCTGAAGAGGAGAAAAGGTGGAGGTGGTGGGTGAGGGAAGAGAGGTGGAGAGGACTGAGTTTGTTGTGCAGTATTATAATAATAATAATAATAATAATTTTTATTTAGGTAAGGTACATACATAAGGAGATTTTACAAAGTTTGTTGGCTTTATAGATAGAGCTAGTACATACAATGCCTAAAGCCACTATTACGCAAAGCGTTTCGGGCAGGAAAAACATTAATGACTAAAGCTTAAAACTAATGGGTAAAAAGAATAAAATGTGTTGAGAACAAATAAAAATAGAGGTAAAAGAGGGGGGAACATTGTTGAAAAAGCAGCACAAATACAATTACAAATTATTACAGAAAATTACATTCAAACAGCGTTGATTTGAAAAAAAAGAAAAAAAAAAAAACATACATGGGTTGACAACAGAGGGGTAAGGTAGGTTACAGGGAATTTATTAGGTATAGCTTCGTTTTTAACTTAAACTGGTTGAAAGAGGTACAGTCTTTAACATAGTTGGGAAGGTCATTCCACATTCTGGGCCCCTTGATTTGTAGAGCATTTCTGGTTTGATTAAGTCGTACTCTAGGAATATCAAAACTGTATTTATTTCTGGTGTGGTGCTCATGGGTTCTGTTACAACCTTCTATGAAGCTTTTGAGATCAGGATTGGCATTATAGTTTAGCGTTTTATATATGTATAATACACATGAGAGAATGTGCAGTGACTTAATGTCTAACATATTCAGAGATATGAGTAGGGGTACCGAGTGATGTCTGGGGCCAGAATTGGATATTGTCCTAATAGCAGCTTTGTGTTGAGTAATTAGAGGACGTAAGTGATTTTGGGTAGTAGAGCCCCAAGCACAAATACCATAGTTGAGATATGGATAGATAAGGGAGTAATAGAGAGTCACCAGGGCAGGGCGTGGTACATAATATCTGATCTTAGAAAGAATGCCCACAGTTTTTGAAACTTTTTTTGATATGTTTAGAATGTGTCCCTGGAAATTCAGCTTGTGGTCAATGAGAATGCCAAGGAATTTGCCATCTAATTTGTTACAAATTTGGGTATTGTTTATTTTGAGATTTATTTGATTAGAGGATTTATTGCCAAACAGAATATAGAAAGTTTTGTCAATGTTAAGGGTGAGTTTGTTGGCAGTTAGCCACAGATGGACTTTATTTAGCTCAGTATTTACTGTGGCATTTAGAGCAAGGGGATCAGGACTGGTGTAAATGAAGGTTGTGTCGTCAGCAAATAGAATTGGTTTGAGGTGTTGGGAGGCATTTGGAAGGTCATTAATGTAGATGAGAAAGAGGAGAGGGCCAAGTATGGTGCCCTGCGGAACACCATTGTTGATGGGTAGGGTGGGAGAAATTGTATTATTCACAGAAACACATTGGAGCCTGTCAGTAAGGTAGGATTTGAGGTATTGTAGGGAATGTCCTCTGACACCATAATGATGTAATTTAAGAAGAAGGTTTTGGTGGTTGACAGTATCGAAAGCTTTACGCAGGTACACAAATAACCCAACAGGGAACTCATTTTTATCAAGAGCTGTATGAATCGAGTTAAGCATACTAATGCGTCAAGTATAGACCCAGAACTTAACCTCTTATCCACTATCTATGACAATAATCACTTTAATGATCTAAATTGCAGATATTTTGCAGCACATGATGTAAACAATGTATTAACTCATAATCAGAATATCTCTGTAATCAATTTGAACGTTAGATCCCTAGGTAAACACTTCGATGATGTTAGTGCCTTGATTGAAGCTATTGACAACAAATTCTCTTTTATTATACTTACTGAAACATGGTTGAAAGAGGATACTACTCAACTCTTTAACATGCCTAACTACTCAGCAATTTACAACTGTCGTCAACTTCAGAGAGGTGGTGGCACTGCTCTTTACTACCACCAAGAACTAACATGCCTAAAAGAAATTAGAACTAGAGACTGCTATGGGGAGTATATCTTCGCCAGCTTCAGAGTCAAGGGTGCCGAGTCTGTCCTGTCTGTGGGTGCAGTTTATAGAATTCCTAACACTGATGTGTCCGAATTCAACTCAAACCTTAGAAATCTAATACTTGATAACAGACTGAACAAAAACCACCTAATTATCGCAGGGGACTTTAATATTAACCTCTGCGAGCCAGAACACCCTACTGCTGTTAGCTTCCTCAACTGTATGAATTTCTGCTTCCTCATACCCTTAATCACTAGACCTACTAGAATCACTGATAGCACTGCCACGACTCTAGATCACATCTGGACAAACATAACCTCTCCGCTTACTTCAGGTATAATCACCGATAGCACTACAGACCATTACCCCACATTTCTCTTAACTAACATTAGCAAACCACCTCTTGAGTCAAGAGAGATACGTTTTAGACTACACAATGAAACTGCTATAGACAATTTTATAACTGCTACTGATAATGTCAACTGGGAGTCCGAGTTAGGTAACATAGAGGACATCAACCTAGCAGTTCAATCTTTTCTTAAAAAAACTCTTAGCCTTTATAATACCCACTGTCCTATGCTTACAAAACAAGTCACAACCAAAAGGCTTAACAATCCCTGGCTTACAAAGGGAATACTTAAATCTATTAATAAAAAACATGACCTTGAGAAGAAGTATAGGTTAGGAATTGTCTCCAAAGAATTCTCAAAGAATTACTCATTACTGCTATCTAAGATAATTAGACGAGCCAAAACTAAATACTACGAAGATAAATTTACCCAAATAAAGAGCAACATTAAACAAACTTGGAGAACAATTTCGCAAATATTGGGATCAAAGAAGTCTTTAAATAACAAACCGACTCTCCTGTCTAATAACGATGGTCAGCTTTCAGCCTCTGATTCTGCTATTGAGTTCAATAGGTTCTTCTCTTCCATTGGTTCATCCCTTGCTAATGATATTCCATCTTCCAGTACTGACATTAAGGACTATCTTACAGGTAACTATCCACAGTCTCTGTACCTAAAGCCTATTAACTCCACTGACGTCAATGAGATAATCCTTTCCCTTAAAACCAAGTCTGGTGCCCTTGAGGAGATACCAACTTTAATCTACAAAAAAGCCTCCAGATCTTTAGCCCCTGCTATTGCTTTGCTCTTCAACAAGTCACTTGAACTCCAAACCTTTCCAGATATTCTAAAAAAAGCGAGAGTAACACCTGTCCACAAATGTGGTGATCTCACAGATGTTAACAACTACAGACCGATATCAATCCTGCAAAACTTGTCAAAAAATTTTGAAAAACTAATCTATAAGCAGCTTTACTCATATCTAGCCAAACTCAATATACTTAGCCCTTGCCAATATGGCTTCAGGCCCAAAAAAAGCACTAACGATGCACTTATTAGTATGCTTAACTCGATTCATACAGCTCTTGATAAAAATGAGTTCCCTGTTGGGTTATTTGTGGACCTGCGTAAAGCTTTCGATACTGTCAACCACCAAAACCTTCTTCTTAAATTACATCATTATGGTGTCAGAGGACACTCCCTACAGTACCTCAAATTCTACCTTACTGACAGGCTCCAATGTGTTTCTGTGAATAATACAATTTCTCCCACCCTACCCATCAACATTGGTGTTCCCCAGGGCAGCATACTTGGCCCTCCCCTCTTTCTCATCTACATTAATGACCTTCCAAATGCCTCCCAACACCTTAAACCAATTCTATTTGCTGACGACACAACCTTCATTTACTCCAGTCCTGATCCCCTTGCTCTAAATGCCACAGTAAATACTGAGCTAAATAAAGTCCATCTGTGGCTAACTGCCAACAAACTCACCCTTAACATTGACAAAACTTTCTATATTCTGTTTGGCAATAAATCCTCTAATCAAATAAATCTCAAAATAAACAATACCCAAATTTGTAACAAATTAGATGGCAAATTCCTTGGCATTCTCATTGACCACAAGCTGAATTTCCAGGGACACATTCTAAACATATCAAAAAAGTTTCAAAAACTGTGGGCATTCTTTCTAAGATCAGATATTATGTACCACGCCCTGCCCTGGTGACTCTCTATTACTCCCTTATCTATCCATATCTCAACTATGGTATTTGTGCTTGGGGCTCTACTACCCAAAATCACTTACGTCCTCTAATTACTCAACACAAAGCTGCTATTAGGACAATATCCAATTCTGGCCCCAGACATCACTCGGTACCCCTACTCAAATCTCTGAATATGTTAGACATTAAGTCACTGCACATTCTCTCATGTGTATTATACATACTGTATATAAAACGCTAAACTATAATGCCAATCCTGATCTCAAAAGCTTCATAGATGGTTGTAACAGAACCCATGAGCACCACACCAGAAATAAATACAGTTTTGATATTCCTAGAGTACGACTTAATCAAACCAGAAATGCTCTACAAATCAAGGGGCCCAGAATGTGGAATGACCTTCCCAACCATGTTAAAGACTGTACCTCTCTCAACCAGTTTAAGTTAAAAACGAAGCTATACCTAATAAATTCCCTGTAACCTACCTTACCCCTCTGTTGTCAACCCATGTATGTTTTTTGTTTTTGTTTTTTTTTTTTGTTTTTCAAATCAACGCTGTTTGAATGTAATTTTCTGTAATAATTTGTAATTGTATTTGTGCTGCTTTTTCAACAGTGTTCCCCCCTCTTTTACCTCTATTTTTATTTGTACTCAACACATCTTATTCTTTTTACCCATTAGTTTTAAGCTTTAGTCATTAATGTTTTTCCTGCCCGAAACGCTTTGCGTAATAGTGGCTTTAGGCATTGTATGTATTAGCTCTATCTATAAAGCCAACAAACTTTGTAAAATCTCTATGTATGTACCTAACTTAAATATAAATTATTATTATTATTATTATTATAAGTGCATCGTTAGTGCTTTTTTCGGGCCTGAAGCTATATTGGCAAGGGCTAAGTATATTGAGTTTGGCTAGATATGAGTAAAGCTGCTTATAGATTAGTTTTTCAAAAATTTTTGACAAGTTTGGCAGGATTGATATAGGTCTGTAGTTGTTAACATCTGTGAGATCACCACATTTGTGGACAGGCGTTACTCTCGCTTTTTTTTAGAATATCTGGAAAGGTTTGGAGTTCAAGTGACTTGTTGAAGAGCAAAGCAATAGCAGGGGCTAAAGATCTGGAGGCTTTTTTGTAGATTAAAGTTGGTATCTCCTCAAGGGCACCAGACTTCGTTTTAAGGGACAGGATTATCTCATTGACGTCAGTGGAATTAATAGGCTTTAGGTACAGAGACTGTGGATAGTTACCTGTAAGATAGTCCTTAATGTCAGTACTGGAAGATGGAATATCATTAGCAAGGGATGAACCAATGGAAGAGAAGAACCTATTGAACTCAATAGCAGAATCAGAGGCTGAAAGCTGACCATCGTTATTAGACAGGAGAGTCGGTTTGTTATTTAAAGACTTCTTTGATCCCAATATTTGTGAAATTGTTCTCCAAGTTTGTTTAATGTTGCTCTTTATTTGGGTAAATTTATCTTCGTAGTATTTAGTTTTGGCTCGTCTAATTATCTTAGATAGCAATAATGAGTAATTCTTTGAGAATTCTTTGGAGACAATTCCTAACCTATACTTCTTCTCAAGGTCATGTTTTTTATTAATAGATTTAAGTATTCCCTTTGTAAGCCAGGGATTGTTAAGCCTTTTGGTTGTGACTTGTTTTGTAAGCATAAGGCAGTGGGTATTATAAAGGCTAAGAGTTTTTTGAAGAAAAGATTGCACTGCTAGGTTGATGTCCTCTATGTTACCTAACTCGGACTCCCAGTTGACATTATCAGTAGCAGTTATAAAATTGTCTATAGCAGTTTCATTGTGTAGTCTAAAACGTATCTCTCTTGACTCAAGAGGTGGTTTGCTAATGTTAGTTAAGAGAAATGTGGGGTAATGGTCTGTAGTGCTATCGGTGATTATACCTGAAGTAAGCGGAGAGGTTATGTTTGTCCAGATGTGATCTAGAGTCGTGGCAGTGCTATCAGTGATTCTAGTAGGTCTAGTGATTAGGGTATGAGGAAGCAGGAATTCATACAGTTGAGGAAGCTAACAGCAGTAGGGTGTTCTGGCTCGCAGAGGTCAATATTAAAGTCCCCTGCGATAATTAGGTGGTTTTTGTTCAGTCTGTTATCAAGTATTAGATTTCTAAGGTTTGAGTTGAATTCGGAATTATGGAGATGATGTTGCTGGTGAGGTGAAGCAGTGTGTCCTGGGTCCCCATTGAGGGGTGGTCTGACCTGGTGTGGACGTCTGCGTAGCAGAGGCAGAAGCGTTGGGAAGCACTGGGAACGACATAGCTTGGATATTGAAGCTCGCCGGCTGATTGGTTGTTGGGTTGGCAGTTACTGTTTTCTTGATTTCATCCAGTCGTACTTGGCAGTCCATGGAGACGGCGGTGTGGGCTCCTCTACAATTGAGGCACAGTTTGCTGGTTGACTGGTAGGTTTTGAAGTGATGATCTTGGGTGCAAATGCTGCATTTAGTCTCTGCTTGTGGGCAGTTCTTGGTATCATGGTCGTACTTGTAACACTTAAAGCATTGGCGTATGTTGTAGTAACGCTCCGTCTTTACAGTGTCAGGTGTGATGGAAATATCCATGCATCTAAATCCATTTTCCACAGCCTGGGTCGCTGCAGCAGCTGTTGTGAAGGTGACCTTGAGAGTAGGTCTTGGAGTGTCGTCGTTCTTGATGACCTTGACTGTAGCAGCAGTCAGGGCCGGGTTTCTGGTGTTGATACTATAAAGTATGGTGCCAGGGTCCTGGGTGGCGATGTAGACACGTGTGGCTGACGAAGATGGTTCGTTCGGCCAAGTAGCGTCGGGAAAGAATGATGATTAGGTTGGAGTTTCGTAGGGCATCCTGGTGTTCTGGTGCAAACAGTTGCTCCAGAGCTTGCTCGCTTGAATAGAGAAGTACAGCGCCTTCAGCATCGTCGCGGATGTCCACTGGAGCTGCATTCGTGATGTCGACGATTTTTCGTAGTAATTGGGGCCCGGTGTAGGTGGTTTCGTCACGAAACCGGACCTTGATGCGGTAGATCATGATGATGTTGTTCTCTCAATGACTACCGCATCATTGGAGATTGCCTACCGTCTCTTCTCGGTATATAGTACCAAGATGGGAGTGGGGTGTGACAATCTAGAATGAAGCTAGTCTTCTGCTCAATTTTTATCCACCCGGCAGTGCTAGGTGCATGAGAGATGCCTTTATGCCTTTTTCTTTATGCCTTCCATTCCCCCATCCCTTCGTCCTCACCATCCCAAACTCCCCCATCCCCTCATCCTTCCTCACTATTACCCCTCCCTTGTCCCCTCGTCCTCCTCACCATCTCGCACTTCCGTCCCCTCGTCATCCCCACCATTGCTCGCTGCCTGCGCCATTGCTAGCTGGCCTCACACGGATTTGTTCCCGGAAAAACTCACGATTCTGAGCACCCATCAGCTCCATTCATCGCGGTTTTGTGAGGAAGAATACATCAGTACTCCAAGACCAAGACAATATATTGTTTTGAAGGAAACAATTCCGATTTCGTCTACAATTGACAGAGAAACAACGTTGTTGATTACCTGCTGCCCAGCTGACTGGTATTCTGCGCAACCCAGTACGCAGGCGACCCAAACTCTCGTACCGCACTTTTTTTTTTTTTTAGGACCGTATCACTGACCAGGTCACTTCCGGGACTACGGATGCCTTGACTAAGGAAAAGGCAGGACTGCAAAAAGTGTCCCACAAAAGGGGGATAAGGCAGTAAAGAAAGTGAAAGTAATAATATAGTATGAGAACTAACGCCGCCAGCATAGCACTCATTACCATAAAGGCCAAAGACCGTTATGCTAAATAAGCATAAACAATAACAGAGCCGTAATCCAGAGAAAACGATAATAACAAGTAAAGCAGAGGGAGGGTAGAAGTAAGGCAACTAAAACCCGGACCGAATAATAAAGAACTTAAATTAGTAATAGTATGATACAATAATAACAACATTCATGGCGTTAGGCGAGGCCAGAAGCCAATAGGGGAAATGACATGAGATCAATAACACTAAAAGGTGACTATAACTAACATCAATAGCAAATAGTAACAAGTGGAGAATAACTCAGCCAATGAAACCGAAGACCATAAGCAAAGTAGGTTTAAAAACAATAATATAGTAGCAGAAAACCCAAAATAAACTCAATAATTACAAATAATAGCAGAGGGGGGGGGGTGTGAAGTGAGGCAACCATAAACCTGAACTGAATAGAAAAGAACTTAAATAAATATATAAGATAATGTAATAAATAATATATTGCCACCAGTCAACATGAAAAGCAGCAGGAGTCGTCTGGGGTTCGTCCTGACGCCAACTGGAGATCATCTTGTAATCATCCTGGAACAGGAAGGCGCCAACAAAGAGGCATCGTGCAGGCATCAAGAAGTCGTCTTGTAGATAACACTAAGTCACCTTGCAGGTGATCGCAGACATTCACTACTACAGGAAGACCTGGACAAACTGGAGGAAAGGTCTAGAAAAGCCTGCTAAAGTTCAACTCAGGAGAGTGTTAAGTAACGAAAATAGGCGAAGGCTGCAAATTCACAAGGCAAGACAAGATATACGAGTTAGAATTAAATACATATGAATATAGTAAATAACATCAACGGTGCACAAGGAGAACCGCAGCAGAAGTAGTTTGTCCAACTCATCTTGCCAGCTAATCCAGCCAGAGTGTCCAACAAATCTTGCCAGAAAAATCCCACAGACTCAGACACATATCAACACATATCTCTCAGGCAGCTATCCAAACTCTCTTCTCCTTTCACCAGTCAGCCCGGCAGATGTTGTGTCCATCATACACTCTCTAAAAACGAAGCCAGGGAATACCATTGTATTCCCATATTATGTACCACGCCCTGCCCTGGTGACTCTCTATTACTCCCTTATCTATCCATATCTCAACTATGGTATTTGTGCTTGGGGCTCTACTACCCAAAATCACTTACGTCCTCTAATTACTCAACACAAAGCTGCTATAAGGACAATATCCAATTCTGGCCCCAGACATCACTCGGTACCCCTACTCAAATCTCTGAATATGTTAGACATTAAGTCACTGCACATTCTCTCATGTGTATTATACATATATAAAACGCTAAACTATAATGCCAATCCTGATCTCAAAAGCTTCATAGAAGGTTGTAACAGAACCCATGAGCACCACACCAGAAATAAATACAGTTTTGATATTCCTAGAGTACGACTTAATCAAACCAGAAATGCTCTACAAATCAAGGGGCCCAGAATGTGGAATGACCTTCCCAACCATGTTAAAGACTGTACCTCTCTCAACCAGTTTAAGTTAAAAACGAAGCTATACCTAATAAATTCCCTGTAACTTACCTTACCCCTCTATTGTCAACCCATGTATGTTTTTTTTTTTTTTTTGTTGTTTTTCAATTCAACGCTGTTTGAATGTAATTTTCTGTAATAATTTGTAATTGTATTTGTGCTGCTTTTTCAACAATGTTCCCCCCTCTTTTACCTCTATTTTTATTTGTACTCAACACATTTTATTCATTTTACCCATTAGTTTTAAGCTTTAGTCATTAGTGTTTTTTCCTGCCCGAAACGCTTTGCGTAATAGTGGCTTTAGGCATTGTATGTACTAGCTCTATCTATAAAGCCAACAAACTTTGTAAAATCTCTTTATGTATGTACCTTTACCTAAATAAAAAAATATTATTATTATTATTATTATTATTATTATTGAAATTCCGTCCATTGTATACAAGAGCGCCTCCCATGCCCTTGCGCCACCCATAGCACTACTGTTCAACAAATCTATCGAGTGTCACACCTTCCCTGATATCCTTAAAAAAGCAAGAGTTACGCCAGTCCATAAAGGAGGCAATCCGGCGAACATAAACAATTATAGACCAATATCAAATCTACCCATTCTATCAAAAATACTTGAAAAAGTTATCTACAAACAGCTCTATTCCTACCTCGTAAAATTCGACATACTCAGCCCCTGCCAGTTTGGCTTCCGGTCCCAAAAGAGCACCAATGATGCAATCATTAGTCTCCTTGAAGTAATCTACTCAGCCCTTGACAAAAATAAAATATATACAGTCTCCGTGGTGTAGTGGTAAGACACTCGCCTGGCGTTCCGCGAGCGCTATGTCATGGGTTCGTATCCTGGCCGGGGAGGATTTACTGGGCGCAATTCCTTAACTGTAGCCTCTGTTTAACGCAACAGTAAAATGTGTACTTGGATGAAAAAACGATTCTTCGCGGCAGGGGATCGTATTCCAGGGACCTGCCCGAAACGCTACGCGTACTAGTGGCTGTACAAGAATGTAGCAACTCTTGTATATATCTCAAAAAACAAAAAACAAAAAAATGAGTTTCTGATTGGACTCTTTATTGACCTAAGAAAAGCCTTTGATACTGTTAATCATAACTACCTTTTACTTAAACTCCATCATTATGGAATCCGAGGCCTTGCCTTTGACTACATCCGATCCTATCTTAGTGACAGACACCAATATGTAGCTATCAATGGTACAACCTACAAACAAATACAAATACAAATTTTTATTCAGGTAAAGTACATACATACAAGGTAAGATACAAAAGTTGATGGATTTATAGATAGAGCTAGTACATACAATGCCTAAAGCCACTATTAGGCAAAGCGTTTCGGGCAGGAAAAACACTAAGACTGTAACAAACTGGTTTGTTGTAGGAATTATTCAGTATATTGTTCTCCCAGACTTGGGAAGATTGGAGTCAAGTTGTAGTTTGACCTGACCCAAGCACAAGGTCGCATCCCCTGGGGGATTAGCAGTCTGGGTCACAAAATGGCTGGCGCCCTTTGTCTCATAGCAACGTATAATGAATCATTCTATAGTATTCAGTAATTTAGAGAAATAAGTCTTCATTCAAATTGTATAATATTACTGTTTATAATATCGAGAGGATCCTAATTGTAAGGATAATGAGTAAGTCACCATCAGTGACATCACTAGCGGGACTATAGTCTCTACTGCGCAATCATTTGGGCGACCTTAGGTCACGAAGGTCACTAAAGCTCCATATTTTTGTTATTTTCTCAAAGGTCAAATAGCCATTTTGTAATCGGAAATAGTTCTTCCCTAGATGCTTGTGTAATTAACTTCAGTTAAAAGAATTCAACCAATCTGGGTCGTTTAGTACAACAGAGATTAGTTGTTAAACTTAAGCCTTGCTAGTAACTTAGTAAACTAGGCGGAAGAACACTGATCTGTGCTTCTGGGTGGAGGAGCATGAGGGAAAGACAGTGTGGTACTAGGAGCGGCCCGGGCAGGTGACCTCGACCCACTTGCCCCAAGAACTAGCACTAACACCGAGCTGGTCACCTCAAGGTAGAGTTGCTAAGAGTTGGTATAGGGAATTAGGTCAACTCATTGCCTTTCACTATAGGGAGTGTTCAGTAGGGAGTGCTTTGATTTTAGATTTTGTTTAGTTTTGAATGAAACCATTTAGCTAGTAAATTTGTCTTTTTATTAATTTCCTTATTTGTAATATTGTTTACATGTTTCCGGACCACGTGGTGCCCACGAGGCCGAGTCGAGTTGGGCCGCAGATTCTAACACCAAGTAAGAATTCATTATCCCTTTGATTTTGATAATTCCGCACTTTTAATGTAAAAATTCAACCCTCCCCTATATTACTAGTGGGGATCAAGCCCCAAGGTTCATTGATTAGCATGATCGATCCAGACCTCGGTCATTGCTCAGGGGTAATGGTCTGGTGGTGGCAGCGCAAGGCGATTCTAGAGTTTTGCTAGAAGTCTATTTCACGTCATAAGGGTTGTAGAATCTTAATCCGTTCAAGCGGCTTAAGACCACGTGGCGTGGGGTCGGCTCAAGTGTAGCTCTGGGGTTCCTTGGTTTAAGTCAGTGAATAAAGAATACGAGTGAAGGTGAAAGAAGAGAAGTAAAGAGAGAGGGAACCTTATCCGTGTTACAAGACTAAAACTTAATACTAATTGAGATTAAAGTATAAATTGTGTTGAGAAAAAATAAGAAAAAGATGGAAAAAGGGGGGGGGGAAACATGGCTGAAAAAAAAGCAAAAATACAATTTGGTCAACTAAACAGCATTGTTTAAAATAGAAGACATGGGTTGACATTTTGGGGGTGAGGTAGGTTGCATTGAGTTAATTAGGTAGTACTTAGTTTTCATCGTAAACTGGTTGGGAGAGGTACAGTCTTTAACATAATTAGGAAGGTCATTCCACATTCCAGGTCCCTTGATTTGTAAAGCATTTCTAGTTTGACTAAGTTTTACTCTTGGAATATCAAATAGGTATTTGTTTCTGGTGTGGTGCTTATGGGATCTGTTACAACCTTCTAGGAAGCTTTTAAGGTCCGGATTGACATTAGAGTTCACTGGACCCCACAGTCAACTGGAAGTGGGGGATAAGGAACTGGATCAAAATGAGACAGATCGCAACCTCAGCCTCCCTACCACCTCGCCCTTGGGTCGCTCCACTGTTCAAGCAGTGGTTGCCCTTCGTGACCGGTTGCAGGAACACCAGCAGCAGTCACAGCAGCAAACGGAGCGGCTGCAAGAGCAACTCCAACATGAGAAAAAATCCACCAGCTATATTTCGATGATGCTCACGCGTATGAGGGGACTTGTAAGCAATGACCGCCAAACTCCCCCTTCCACCCCTGAACCCTCCAAACATGTGTTCGCTTGCCTATCAGGGGAAACTTCTAGTGATCTTGAAATCTTGTGTAGTGGAGTCCTTCCACGCAAGTTAACTGCCAAAGTTGTGCTAAAGTATGTTCAAAACGACTCTATAGGTGGAAATGACAGACAAATTGTACTAGACCATTGGATGCAAATGTGTGACATTGGTAATAAACTAAGAAATGTTCCTGAACTTATACCGTAGTGCAATAGATAATATGTATATAGATAATATATATTAAGTGAACTAATAATATCAATATATAATGCTGACTTTAAATGCACAATTAACTAAGTTATCCATCCTTAGCTGGAACATTGCATCCCTCAAAAAAAGGTTCTCAGATTTACATCACACAGTAACAACTGAACACATCGATATTGTATGTCTCCAGGAGTGCAGAGTTCCCGCAAGATCCTCACCCCCGAAATTGCCCTCATTTGTTTCTTACAACCTCAGATCCAGTAACTCTTGCATTCTATACATCAAACAATCCCTACCCCATCAACTTCTGCCAGAAAAACAAACTGCCGGTCAACAGTATCATGGAGTGAGGATCTATGTGGGCAACTCTGTTCTCAATGTATTTAATCTATATGCTCCAGCAGGAAAGTTAAATTATATTGATCTTCCAGCCTGCGCTCAAGCAGAGGCAACCATCATTCTTGGTGACTACAATGCTAGACACAAGAACATTGGTGGCTCTCGCTTCAGTAACGGTAATGGGAATCAACTGCTGTCGCTACTAAATAGTCACCAAGATGTGCAGATTGTGGGTGACCTTGAACCCACGCATATTTGTGGAGGCATTCTAGACCTCTGTGTTGGTTTCAACGTCTCTCACGTCTGGTGCACATCATCTATTGTAACAGATTTGTTGTCAGATCATCACCCTAGATTGACTACTCTATGTATAGGAAATACCATCCGGCCTGGTGGAACTTTCAAACACAAACGGCTCAGTGTTCCTCCTGCTCGACGTAAAGACTTTGTTGCTCATGTGTCAAAGTGGTACAGCACTTATGATCCCTCCACAGTCCAGACATTTAACGACGGTCTAGTACAGAGCATTCAGATGTTTGTTGACCCTTTAGGTCGGCCCCCTGCACCATCCAATAGTCGGAACGATATGAAAGGTAATAAGTACAAGGTAAAAAGTACAAGAATGTAACAACTCTTGTATATACCTCAAAAAAAAACAAAACAAAAAAAAAAAACGCCATGCCTATTACAATGACCCCAAACTGCGTACTTTGAAACGCACTGCCAGACGAGTTGGGCTTGCATATAGGGAAACAAGTACGCCAGCAATGCTCAAGCTCTTTCAGAAAGCCCTAGCCAAGGCGAGGGAGCGCATGACAGAGCTCAGGCAAGATAACTGGGAAACTTTTGTTAACAGTCTCAACTCTCACACCCCCCTCAGCCAGGCATGGAAGGATATTAAAAGAATTAAAGGCGATAAGATCGGCCAAGTAGCACACCCTCACCCTCTACACAGAGCAAACGAGTTAGTCGATGCTTGGGCAACCACCTCTAGCTTCAATAATCTTCCCCCAGACATACAGTTCAGATTAAATGTTGGTTACGGAGATCGAGAAAGGCTCGTTGACTTCATGCTCCACAAGGAAGATGAATGCAACGTGCCATTTACTGAGTTTGAATTACTCGCGGCCCTAAACAAAGGCAAAGCCACATCTCCGGTGAAGATGGTATCACTTATGACATATTGCGTCTGCTCCCTTTAGTACCAGGGAATCCCCTGCTTGAGCTGTATAATATAAGCTATGTTACTGGGGAACTTCCTATCTCTTGGACCAACAATATAATCATTCCAATTCCCAAGCCAAATCAAGAGAATGCTTTCCGCCCAATTTCCCTTACTAGCTGCATTTGCAAAACATTCGAGAGAATGGTCCTAAACCGTCTCCTCCATAGAATAAGAACCATGCTATCCCCCCAGATATATGGCTTCATGCATGGAAGGAGTGTGCATCATTGCATCACCACCTTTCTTACCCTGCACACTGAAAAGTCATATACCACCTTCCTAGATCTTAAGTCTGCCTTTGATATTGCAAATAGACATGTTATCTTGAGTGAGCTTGCAAGAATGAATATTGGTGGTCGGCTTCTTTCTTGGAACAGGGGTTACTTATCCAACAGGAAGTCATCTGTATTTTTCCAGGGGCATAGGAGTGTAACAAGAGACTTTGAACTAGGTACCCCGCAGGGTGGTGTCCTCAGTCCTACCTTATTTAATATCTTAATAAACACGCTGTTAAACTCTATACCGAGCAAACCCAACGTCCACATCATTAGCTATGCTGATGATATAATGATACACACCACTGGGTATGCTAACACGCAGAACACTCTTAACTCTGTATTAGACTCATGTTGTAACGTCCACTAGACCATTATTGTAATAACACCTAAACCCTTGTTACCAATGTAATCACCGCTGCCTCTCTGTGATCGTCTCTCTCTGACCACTGTGTAATTCTCTTACTAATTATAAAATAAAAAAAACATTAAACACTGCCACCACCTTCCCAACATAAATGAATGTGTCTAAAATTATTGGTCCCCAGGAAGGAAGGAACTCAATAATCAGGGAACTCAAAATGGCAAGAAAATGAATCTTAATGGATTAATACTGTAGTCTTACTGAACTGAACGGGAGATTCTAGAGCGACTTTACTATTTATAAGATGGAGAACACAGGGGAATTCCTAGCACAGCAAATGAAAATCACAAGAATTAATAACACAGTCATTAATCAAAAGGAACAGATAACTAAACACAATTACCTTTATATTATTTTATTATTTGAACCCGTATATTTAAATCAAAATTGAAACATAGCCTACTCTACATAACCTATGAGGCAATGGAATGTAATACCAATGTTACAAAAACTCAACTGGCACAATTACCTTCAATACTGCAGCTTGCCAAAGGCTGTTGATTGGCTGCCCGCAGGTCAATTGACCTGTACCCCAGTTGAAGTCCCAAGACACACTAACTATTCTTTATTAAGAACGCTTACCAGTGGAACAGGCTCCACTCCCTAGTTCCTAGGCCCAAATTAACTCCGCCTATCCCAAGCCTATGGCCAATGGATTTAAACATAACTAGGTGATCTAGAAACCGGGTCAATGGCATAGGCAGGCACTACCCTGTGAGGCCCCGCCTCCCCAGGCCTACATGTCTTTAACCAATCCGGATCAGGCTTGACCATAAGGGTCAATTCCTCTTGACAGAAAGTCCAAAAACTGGGAAGACACCAACGACTTTCCTGAGGGACTGCTGGCTGGGCACCCACGTGTAACTTGAGAATTACGGTAATTTGTCACTGCTCTAAAACTGTCAACTGGAGTGGCAAAAGGCAGGAGAGGGGAAACGGGTTGGAAACAGGGGATTGGAAATGACTGGGAGACAAATGATTTGGAAAGATTAGAGACATATAGGGATTGGGGAACAAGTGACGACCACCGGACTAGGGTAACTTGACTCTGGAAAGAAGGGGACTGCCCGCAGGGAGGGGAGAATGACCAGAGGTCGGACTGAGGACTGACACATACCCTTACAACTTCCCCTCTTCGGAAATTAAGAAATTTGTGTGTAAAGAAGTTTAAGGCACAAAATTCTTATCCAGAACCCTGCCCTATCATAATCATTAACTCTAAAAACAACATTTAACTCAACAATAAATGACCCAATGCCTCAAAACAACAGAAATAATTATCTAATCCTAACTAATTCCATACAATCCTCCAAAACAAATAATGGCACTCCCAAAAGGTGTGCCCCAGCATGAATACATACATAAATAATAAGTAATAAATATGTTTATTCAGGTTAGGTACATACATACAAGTGATGTTACATTAATGGATTGATATATAGATAGAGCTAGTACATACAATGCCTAAAGCCACTATTACGCAATGCGTTTCGGGCAGGAAAAACATTAATATCTAGAACTTAATACTAATTGAGCATAAAGAATAAAAAGTGTTGAGAACAAATACAAATAAAGATAAAAAAAAAGGGGGAACATGACTGAAAAAGCAGCACAAATACATAACAGCACATAACAAACACAGTAATAATACATAAAACATAAGGACAGAGACCGCCCCTATAATCCTGGCTGTCCACTTGGGTGCAGCCCCGTACCCTTCCAACTACCTGGCAGACAAAACATCCTATACCTGTCTTGATATAGTAACAATAACTGGAAAAATTCAAACCTAACAACTATCAACTAGCTAGAATCAGCCGATAGCCTTCAGCTATCCCAGTATTCCACCTGGAATAAAGATCAAACACATCACATAGAAACATTAAAAAAATTAATGTCATTAAAAATTAAAAAATTATATCAAAATAGAGGAACACTACCTCTCAGGGACCTAGTGTTCCACTCCACACCTGTGGCAACTGCCTACCACAGCGTGTTCAGATCTTTAAACCTAAAGAAAATACACAAAAATATTTTTATTAAAAAAAATTCAATGTCCACAGACATGTCTTTATCCAACAACAACACACAGGATATGAGTTCTTCAAACTCCTAATATCCCAGAGTTCATACTCAAGTCCACAACAACAGCGGGTGAACACATTTGTCAAACTGTGTACCACACCCTTATTGTTCAGTAAACCACAAAAAACTAAATATATATATATATAACTATCAGTATCTAGGGTCTAGAAAAATCTAGATAAAGTTCCCCACTGATCAACGTTTCTAGAGACCCTACTAGATGGTTCTCAAACCAGTTCACTCATGCAACTTATCTAGAGACAGGGTCATTTTCTAGTAACAATTTTCTAGATGTTCACTTACTAGATTTATTTCTCTATTTCACTAGTTCTAGTTTTCAACATTTAATTAAAATTTATTCACTTTTTATAGATCTATTCCAACACCTTTTACATATCTATTTATCACATATAATTTGGTTCGTAATCATCATGTATTTATTAATCCATTCACATTTTAAGATACTTTATCACCTGTATTTATACACTTAATCATTTTTAATAACTATTTAATTGCATATAATTCATTTATTCTTTCCCGTTTTATTTGTTTATTTAATTATTTTCAATTTATCTATTTATAACTTATCGGTTTAGTTATTTTGCTATCACCTTTTATCTTTCTGTTCAATCTCTTTTCAATTACAACTATGCTTCACAGGAATAACGTGTTGTGAGTATTACAACACATAAATGCCATTTTGTGAGTAGGCCAACACAGAAATGACGTTCTGAGGTTGCAGTGTTGTTCAGAGTGTTGCGCACATAAATTATAGATTGTGAGTGTTGTGTTACATCATTGCAACACAAGATTATCGTGTTGTGAGAGTTGTGCCACACAAATAACCCGTTGTGCGTGTTGCAACTCAGGATTAACATATTGGGAGTTTTGCACCACAGAATAAAAGTGTTTTTCTGTGATTATTTCTAAGTCATTAAGAATCAATTCACAAAGTCTTCAATGTAGAAATATAACTTCAAGAAAATCTTTTAAAAAAGTTTAGGTAAAAAAATTGAAACTTATAAGTTGAAAAACATTATACAGTCAAGTTCCATCGATCAGGTTTTGTTCTGGGTTTTAAACACTTCTCGTCAACTAAAAGAAAAATCTTAATCAAATCTCTTCGTCAACTATACTAATGTATCCCTTTTTTCTCTATTCAACTGCGTTCCTGTCTTACGGTTATTACGAAACAAACATGAACACTACAAAAGCAGCTTAAGGTATCAGTAATATTTGAGCTTTAAACAAGATGAAAGACTGACTATTAGAGTGAGAACATCAAAGTGAGCACATCCAGGTGATCACATCTAGGTGAGTACATCTAGGTTAACATCTATGCCTATAAACAGCTTGTGCAAAAACTAATATTTTATTAGATAATTACCAAGTTTAATAACTAATTTATATGCCTTAAAGAACTGGTGAGAACAATTGTGAACACTTCAATTTGCTTACATTTATTAGATCTGTGCTGCTTATAAAATACGTTTGTGTTCGATCCCCGATGGTCCAAGTGCTTGGGCACCGTTACTCCACTCCGTCCTCTCGCTTCTTGCAGAGTCCGCGCTCGATCTCCGATGGTTCAAGAGGTAGCCTACAATTCGTTCACTTCTTTCTTGTGTATCTCAGATCTTAATATCCCTTCCAAGTGCTATATAATCATACTGGCCTAGTAATTTCACCTCATAATTACCTCGCTTCGTAACAGAAATTATTTTCCTAACTGATTTTTCTTCACACGCCTCAGTTGTCAGTTGATGGTGTATGATGAAGTGGATGAATGTATGACTGTTGAGTTCTTCATTAAGCAGGAAGCGTCGTGGCCAGACTGGGAGGTCGGACCCGGTGTTCACGCGGTCACCAGTTGGACCCGGTGTTCACGCGGTCACCAGTTGGACCCGGTGTTCACGCGGTCACCAGTTGGACCCGGTATTCACGCGGTCACCAGTTGGACCCGGTGTTCACGCGGTCACCAGTTGGACCCGGTGTTCACGCGGTCACCAGTTGGACCCGGTGTTCACGCGGTCACCAGTTGGACCCGGTGTTCACGCGGTCACCAGTTGGACCCGGTGTTCACGCGGTCACCAGTTGGACCCGGTGTTCACGCGGTCACCAGTTGGACCCGGTGTTCACGCGGTCACCAGTTGGACCCGGTGTTCACGCGGTCACCAGTTGGACCCGGTGTTCACGCGGTCACCAGTTGGACCCGGTGTTCACGCGGTCACCAGTTGGACCCGGTGTTCACGCGGTCACCAGTTGGACCCGGTGTTCACGCGGTCACCAGTTGGACCCGGTGTTCACGCGGTCACCAGTTGGACCCGGTGTTCACGCGGTCACCAGTTGGACCCGGTGTTCACGCGGTCACCAGTTGGACCCGGTGTTCACGCGGTCACCAGTTGGACCCGGTGTTCACGCGGTCACCAGTTGGACCCGGTGTTCACGCGGTCACCAGTTGGACCCGGTGTTCACGCGGTCACCAGTTGGACCCGGTGTTCACGCGGTCACCAGTTGGACCCGGTGTTCACGCGGTCACCAGTTGGACCCGGTGTTCACGCGGTCACCAGTTCCAACTCTCAGTGGCTGACATTTCCTTTTTTCATTTAGTTACATAATAATTCAGTTTTAATTACTTATTCGCAATTTTCATTTATATAATCACATTTTAAATGTTCAATCTCGTTATGTTTGTCAATTACAGCAACTTTATTATATATGTTAAATAATATTTTATTGAATCTAACAAAGTTTGTTCATTCAGTCACATTTTATTTATTCATTTATTTTATATACATCTATTTAATCACTTGTTAGTTATTTGTTTTTTATCACCTTTTGTTTATTTATTCAATCGCTAACTTTTATATAATTTACATATTAGCAATAAAACATTAATATCTGGCAAGAATACAACGTTAAACACTTGATGGCAATTTGAGTTGTGAGTGTTGCATCACAATAATTACACGATGACAGTTGTGAGTGTTGCATCACAATAATTACACGATGACAGTTGTGAGTGTTGCATCACAATAATTACATGATGACAGTTGTGAGTGTTGCATCACAATAATTACACGATGACAGTTGTGAGTGTTGCATCACAATAATTACACGATGACAGTTGTGAGTGTTGCATCACAATAATTACATGATGACAGTTGTGAGTGTTGCATCACAATAATTACACGATGACAGTTGTGAGTGTTGCATCACAATAATTACACGATGATAGTTGTGAGTGTTGCATCACAATAATTAGACGATGACAGTTGTGAGTGTTGCATCACAATAATTACATGATGACAGTTGTGAGTGTTGCATCACAATAATTACACGATGACAGTTGTGAGTGTTGCATCACAATAATTACACGATGACAGTTGTGAGTGTTGCATCACAATAATTACACGATGACAGTTGTGAGTGTTGCATCACAATAATTACACGATGACAGTTGCAAAATTGCAACGCTGTAAACTGTGCTTTGAGTGTTACAACACAGCAATGACGCGGTGTGAGTGTTGCAAGGCAATAACCTGTTGTTACAGTTACAACACAGCAATGACGCAGTGTGAGTGTTGCAAGGCAATAACCTCTTGTTACAGTTACAACACAGCAATGACGCGGTGTGAGTGTTGCAAGGCAATAACCTGTTGTTACAGTTACAACACAGCAATGACGCGGTGTGAGTGTTGCAAGGCAATAACCTCTTGTTACAGTTACAACACAACAATGACGCGGTGTGAGTGTTGCAAGGCAATAACCTGTTGTTACAGTTACAACACAACAATGACGCGGTGTGAGTGTTGCAAGGCAATAACCTGTTGTTACAGTTACAACACAGCAATGACGCGGTGTGAGTGTTGCAAGGCAATAACCTGTTGTTACAGTTACAACACAACAATGACGCGGTGTGAGTGTTGCAAGGCAATAACCTCTTGTTACAGTTACAACACAGCAATGACGCGGTGTGAGTGTTGCAAGGCAATAACCTCTTGTTACAGTTACAACACAGCAATGACGCGGTGTGAGTGTTGCAAGGCAATAACCTGTTGTTACAGTTACAACACAACAATGACGCGGTGTGAGTGTTGCAAGGCAATAACCTGTTGTTACAGTTACAACACAGCAATGACGCGGTGTGAGTGTTGCAAGGCAATAACCTGTTGTTACAGTTACAACACAACAATGACGCGGTGTGAGTGTTGCAAGGCAATAACCTCTTGTTACAGTTACAACATAAATAATGTGTTCTGAATGTTGCAGTACTTATAAATATAATTGCGTGTTGCAACATTGAAATAACGTGTTGTGATGTTGCAACAAAGAAATAATGTGCTGTATTACAATGCAGGCATAATGTGTTGTATTACAATGCCGGCATAATGTGTTGTATTACAATGCAGGCATAATGTGTTGTATTACAATGCCAGCATAATGTGTTGTATTACAATGCCAGCATAATGTGTTGTATTACAATGCCAGCATAATGTGTTGTATTACAATGCCAGCATAATGTGTTGTATTACAATGCCAGCATAATGTGTTGTATTACAATGCCAGCATAATGTGTTGTATTACAATGCTGGCATAATGTGTTGTATTACAATGCCAGCATAATGTGTTGTATTACAATGCCGGCATAATGTGTTGTATTACAATGCCAGCATAATGTGTTGTATTACAATGCCAGCATAATGTGTTGTATTACAATGCCAGCATAATGTGTTGTATTACAATGCAGACATAATGTGTTGTATTACAATGCTGGCATAATGTGTTGTATTACAATGCCAGCATAATGTGTTGTATTACAATGCAGGCATAATGTGTTGTATTACAATGCCAGCATAATGTGTTGTATTACAATGCCAGCATAATGTGTTGTATTACAATGCCAGCATAATGTGTTGTATTACAATGCCAGCATAATGTGTAGTATTACAATGCAGACATAATGTGTTGTATTACAATGCCGACATAATGTGTAGTATTACAATGCCAGCATAATGTGTTGTATTACAATGCCGACATAATGTGTTGTATTACAATGCCAGCATAATGTGTAGTATTACAATGCCAGCATAATGTGTTGTATTACAATGCCGACATAATGTGTTGTATTACAATGCCAGCATAATGTGTTGTATTACAATGCCGGTATAATGTGTTGTATTACAATGCCAGCATAATGTGTTGTATTACAATGCTGGCATAATGTGTTGTATTACAATGCCGACATAATGTGTTGTATTACAATGCCAGCATAATGTGTTGTATTACAATGCCGGTATAATGTGTTGTATTACAATGCCAGCATAATGTGTTGTATTACAATGCTGGCATAATGTGTTGTATTACAATGCAGACATAATGTGTTGTATTACAATGCCAGCATAATGTGTTGTATTACAATGCAGGCATAATGTGTTGTATTACAATGCAGGCATAATGTGTTGTATTACAATGCCGGCATAATGTGTTGTATTACAATGCCAGCATAATGTGTTGTATTACAATGCCAGCATAATGTGTTGTATTACAATGCCGGCATAATGTGTTGTATTACAATGCAGACATAATGTGTTGTATTACAATGCAGACATAATGTGTTGTATTACAATGCAGACATAATGTGTTGTATTACAATGCAGACATAATGTGTTGTATTACAATGCTGGCATAATGTGTTGTATTACAATGCAGACATAATGTGTTGTATTACAATGCCAGCATAATGTGTTGTATTACAATGCAGACATAATGTGTTGTATTACAATGCCAGCATAATGTGTTGTATTACAATGCAGACATAATGTGTTGTATTACAATGCCGGCATAATGTGTTGTATTACAATGCCAGCATAATGTGTTGTATTACAATGCAGACATAATGTGTTGTATTACAATGCAGACATAATGTGTTGTATTACAATGCCAGCATAATGTGTTGTATTACAATGCAGACATAATGTGTTGTATTACAATGCAGACATAATGTGTTGTATTACAATGCAGACATAATGTGTTGTATTACAATGCCAGCATAATGTGTTGTATTACAATGCAGACATAATGTGTTGTATTACAATGCCAGCATAATGTGTTGTATTACAATGCCGACATAATGTGTTGTATTACAATGCCAGCATAATGTGTTGTATTACAATGCCAGCATAATGTGTTGTATTACAATGCAGACATAATGTGTTGTATTACAATGCCAGCATAATGTATTGTATTACAATGCCAGCATAATGTGTTGTATTACAATGCAGACATAATGTGTTGTATTACAATGCCAGCATAATGTGTTGTATTACAATGCCAGCATAATGTGTTGTATTACAATGCAGACATAATGTGTTGTATTACAATGCCAGCATAATGTATTGTATTACAATGCCAGCATAATGTGTTGTATTACAATGCAGACATAATGTATTGTATTACAATGCAGACATAATGTGTTGTATTACAATGCCGGCATAATGTGTTGTATTACAATGCAGGCATAATGTGTTGTATTACAATGCAGGCATAATGTGTTGTATTACAATGCCAGCATAATGTGTTGTATTACAATGCCAGCATAATGTGTTGTATTACAATGCCAGCATAATGTGTTGTATTACAATGCCAGCATAATGTGTTGTATTACAATGCCAGCATAATGTGTTGTATTACAATGCCAGCATAATGTGTTGTATTACAATGCCAGCATAATGTGTTGTATTACAATGCAGACATAATGTGTTGTATTACAATGCAGACATAATGTGTTGTATTACAATGCCAGCATAATGTATTGTATTACAATGCCAGCATAATGTGTTGTATTACAATGCAGGCATAATGTGTTGTATTACAATGCAGACATAATGTGTTGTATTACAATGCAGGCATAATGTGTTGTATTACAATGCCAGCATAATGTGTTGTATTACAATGCAGACATAATGTGTTGTATTACAATGCCGGCATAATGTGTTGTATTACAATGCCAGCATAATGTGTTGTATTACAATGCAGGCATAATGTGTTGTATTACAATGCAGACATAATGTGTTGTATTACAATGCCAGCATAATGTGTTGTATTACAATGCCGGCATAATGTGTTGTATTACAATGCAGACATAATGTGTTGTATTACAATGCCAGCATAATGTGTTGTATTACAATGCAGGCATAATGTGTTGTATTACAATGCAGACATAATGTGTTGTATTACAATGCCAGCATAATGTGTTGTATTACAATGCTGACATAATGTGTTGTATTACAATGCCAGCATAATGTGTTGTATTACAATGCTGACATAATGTGTTGTATTACAATGCCAGCATAATGTGTTGTATTACAATGCCAGCATAATGTGTTGTATTACAATGCCGACATAATGTGTTGTATTACAATGCTGACATAATGTGTTGTATTACAATGCCAGCATAATGTGTTGTATTACAATGCCGGCATAATGTGTTGTATTACAATGCAGGCATAATGTGTTGTATTACAATGCCGACATAATGTGTTGTATTACAATGCCAGCATAATGTGTTGTATTACAATGCAGGCATAATGTGTTGTATTACAATGCCGACATAATGTGTTGTATTACAATGCCAGCATAATGTGTTGTATTACAATGCTGACATAATGTGTTGTATTACAATGCCGGCATAATGTGTTGTATTACAATGCTGACATAATGTGTTGTATTACAATGCCAGCATAATGTGTTGTATTACAATGCAGGCATAATGTGTTGTATTACAATGCCGGCATAATGTGTTGTATTACAATGCAGGCATAATGTGTTGTATTACAATGCCGGCATAATGTGTTGTATTACAATGCCAGCATAATGTGTTGTATTACAATGCAGACATAATGTGTTGTATTACAATGCCAGCATAATGTGTTGTATTACAATGCAGGCATAATGTGTTGTATTACAATGCAGACATAATGTGTTGTATTACAATGCCAGCATAATGTGTTGTATTACAATGCAGGCATAATGTGTTGTATTACAATGCCGACATAATGTGTTGTATTACAATGCCAGCATAATGTGTTGTATTACAATGCCGGCATAATGTGTTGTATTACAATGCCGGCATAATGTGTTGTATTACAATGCAGGCATAATGTGTTGTATTACAATGCCAGCATAATGTGTTGTATTACAATGCTGGCATAATGTGTTGTATTACAATGCCAGCATAATGTGTTGTATTACAATGCCGACATAATGTGTTGAAACGTTACATTACAGTAATAACATGTTGTAACCCTCACAGTATGTTATTTATGAGTGACCATCCTGGCTACGTATTGTTCTGTTGCAACACTCACAACACGTTTTATTTTGCAACACTCGCAACACCTCCTTCTTGTGTTCAAACACTTATAACTTTTCATTTCAGTGTTGCAACACTCACAACACCTTATTCAGATTCTCAACACTCACAACACCTTATCTATGTGTTGCCACACCCAGAACACGCTATTCTTGTACGTTGCCACACGTGCAGCACGTGTGTGTGTGTGTGTGTGTGTGTGTGTGTGTGTGTGTGTGTGTGTGTGTGTGTGTGTGTGTGTGTGTGTGTGTGTGTGTGCAATCGTGTGAAGTCTGTATTTTTGGATATGTATTTGACAAGTTTTATCTAAAGTCCGGTTTTCATTCAGGAGTCTTTCCTCTCTTGAGTAAATAAACTTATGTTATCAAAAACCTTTTAAATGTCATAAGATATTGAAAGGAATATAAGATAATTACCTAAAGAATACTATAATATTACCATAATTACCTGAACTATTACTATAATATTACCATAATTACCTGAACTATTACTATAATATTACCATAATTACCTGAACTATTACTATAATATTACCATAATTACCTGAACTATTACTATAATATTACCATAATTACCTGAACTATTACTATAATATTACCATAATTACCTGAACTATTACTATAATATTACCATAATTACCTGAACTATTGCTATAATATTACCATAATTACCTGAACTATTACTATAATATTACCATAATTACCTGAACTATTACTATAATATTACCATAATTACCTGAACTATTGCTATAATATTACCATAATTACCTGAACTATTACTATAATATTACCATAATTACCTGAACTATTGCTATAATATTACCATAATTACCTGAACTATTACTATAATATTACCATAATTACCTGAACTATTACTATAATATTACCATAATTACCTGAACTATTACTATAATATTACCATAATTACCTGAACTATTACTATAATATTACCATAATTACCTGAACTATTACTATAATATTACCATAATTACCTGAACTATTACTATAACATTACCATAATTTCTTTAATTATTACTATAATTTTACAAAAATTACCTAATTATTACTATAATATTAACATGATTGTCTTTATTAGTACTATAATTTTGCCATAATTACCTTAACTAGAAGTAGGCATCGGTCAACCCCGTGCGGGTTATGGAGTTGTGCCCTGGGTGTCTAGTTGTTATAGTGTAGTTGGATGCTGCGCCTGCTGTGGCTGTGAAGGTCAACCTCGTGCGGGTTATGGAGTTGTGCCCTGGGTGTCTAGTTGTTATAGTGTAGTTGGATGCTGCGCCTGCTGTGGCTGTGAAGGTCAACCCCGTGCGGGTTATGGAGTTGTGCCCTGGGTGTCTAGTTGTTATAGTGTAGTTGGATGCTGCGCCTGCTGTGGCTGTGAAGGTCAACCCCGTGTGGGTTATGGAGTTGTGCCCTGGGTGTGTAGTTGTTATAGTGTAGTTGGATGCTGCGCCTGCTGTGGCTGTGAAGGCCAACCCGAGAATGACATTCCCAACTGCAGCGAGTGCAGGTAAACGCCGAAGCGGGTGCGTCTGACAGTGGTCGAGACCTCCTCTGTTGATGTCGATGCTCATCTGCTTGAGGTCGCGTTTGCAGCCGTCTTTGAAACGCAGCTGAGGTCTTCCGGTGGGTCTCCTTCCTGATGCCAGTTCTCCATACAAGAGGTCCTTTGGTTTGCGGCCATCTTCCATATGTGTGACATGTGCCAGTCATCGCAAGTGTCTCTGTTTCAGGAGAGTGAACATTGAAGGGACTCATTCTCTCGAGTCTTGTATTCTTGGTGACGTGGTTTTTCCACGTGATGTCAAGGATGCGTCTCAGGTTCCGCATGTGAAAGGTATTAAGCCGTCTCTCCTGGTGAGAGCGTAGGGTCCAGGATTCCAAGCCGTAGAGAAGTGTACTCACCACGCATGCCATGAAGACTTGTGCCTTGGTGTGCACTCTCAGTTTGGCATTTTCCCAAACGCGCTTTGTGAGCCTGGCCAGTGTTGTTGCGGCCTTCCCGATACGCCTGTTGAGTTCAGTGTCCAGGGAAAGGGTGTCTGAGATTGTGGAGCCCAGGTACACAAACACGTGAACTGCCTCCAGCACATAGTCTGCTATGTTTATATAGGGTAGCTCATTGACGTCTTGTCCCATCACCTGTGTCTTCTTCAGGCTGATTGTCAAGCTGAATGCGGAACAGGCTGCGGCAAAGCGGTTGAGTAGCTGCTGCAGGTCTTCTGCTGTGTGTATGATCGCTTCGTCGTCGGCGAAGAGGAACTTCCTGAGGATTCGCATCTGTACTTTTGTCTTTGCTCGGAGTCTGGATAGATTATAGAGCTTTCCATCAGATCTTGTACGGAGATAGATGCCCTCTGTGGTTGTTCCAAAGGCATGCTTGACGAGGATCGCGAAGAAGATGCCAAACAGGGTTGGAGCAAGAACTCACCACTGTTTAACACCACTCTTGATGTTGAATGGTTCAGAAGTTGAGCCGTCGTACACGACCGTGCCCTTCATGCCCTTGTGGAACGATTGTATCATGCTGAGTAGGGTGGGTGGACAGCCAATTTTGGCCAAGATCTTGAAGAGTCCGTCCCTGCTCACGAGGTCGAAGGCCATTGTAAGGTCAATGAAGGCGATGTACACGGCTTTTCTCTGCTTCCTGCACTTTTCTTGAAGCTGTCTCAGGGTGAACACCATGTCAGTGGTCGACCTCTGCTCGGAAACCACACTGACTCAGGGTACACTCTTTCAGCAAGAATCTGAAGCCTGACCAAGACGACCCTGGCAAAGAGTTTGCTGACGACGCTGAGGAGGGAGATGCTACGATTGTTGTTGACATCGCTTCTGTCACCTTTATTTTTGTAGAGAGTGATGATGTTTGCATCTCTCATGTCTTGTGCCACCGAGCTCTCCCTCCAGCACTGGCACAGAAGTTCATGAAGCTCAGTTTTAAGTGTTCCACGAGCGCACTTGAGAACTTCAGGCGGAATCCCGTCGTCTCCTGGGGCCTTCCCTGAGGAAAGTGAATCCAGTGCTTTCTCAACTTCTTCCACAGTCGGTTCAAGGTCAAGTTCTTCCATGATGGGCAGGCACTTGATTGCATGCAAGGCTTCTACGCTGACCAAGTTCTTTCTGGAGTAGAGTTCGGAGTAATGTTCCACCCAGCGATTCATCTGTTGATCATGGTCTTTAATGATCTCTCCAGTGGCTGACTTAAGAGGAGCCGTCTTGTTTTGTGTAGGGCCTGTTGCCTGTTTGATCCCTTCGTACATGCCTCCTATGTTGCCAACAGTGGCCGCAGTCTGGATGCTGGAACAGAGTCGGAGCCAGTAATCGTTAGCACAGCACCTCACAGTTTGTTGAACTCTACTGCGGGCAGTACGGAGGGCCTGTAGGTTTCTTTCTGAGGGCAGGTTTTTGTAGGATGAGAGAGCTCCTCTCTTTTCCTCTACAAGGGGTAAGAGTTCCTCTGCAATGGCCTCGAACCAATCTGCTGACTTGTTCTGCCTCTTACCGAAGGTGGATATGGCAGTTGTAACACGGGACGGTATTGGCTCTACTCTGTCCTTTACCCTGTCCGTGACTATGCTTACTGAAACTTAACCGAATTCCAAAGGACCCCAGAGTATACTCTATAGCCGAGTCCCACGCCACTTGGTCTTAGCCGTTTGACCGGCTAAGCTTCTATAGCCACGTGACGTCTTACTAGGTTTTCTAGCAAACTCAAGGGATCGTCAAGACACCCTTGGTTTGGTTGCAGGTAGAGAGTTTAAGAGAACACCAACTCCTACTCAGGTTAAACGCCTCCTAGACAAAAGTACTCAGGACACACGGAACAAAGTTGCTTATGTTATCCAAGTGTTTAACAAGCTTAAATGTTACCTTAATTCCCTTGACACTTAACCATGGCTCATCAAACAAAAACAATTAAGTTTCTTTCTTGGAATATTCGAAGTGCTAATCTTCGGATAAATGACGTAATCTTGTATGCTAAAATGAGAGACGCGGATGTGATGTGTTTACAGGAACCATATACGTCCACAACTATCAAGAAGGTCCCACCCAGGATACCTGGGTATATAGCATACAACAACGATATTGGAACTGGTTTACTAACGTATATTAAGAGTGGATTAATCTGTAAACTAATTAAAAATCACAGGAGTGATAGTATACATTATCAAAAATTCAAATTACAAACTGCAAATAGCCATTTCCTACTGTATAACATATATGGACGATGTAAAGTACTTAATGCAGACCTGCTACCGAAACCTACAGGTAACACAGCTATGTTATGTATGGGTGACTTTAATGCTCGTCACACTGCTCTTGGTGACGTTCAGTGTAACAATAATGGAAGGGTCTTCTTGAAATACCTTAATGATCATAATATTACTTTGTATGATACTGATAAACAGACCCATTTATTGGGAGGTAGACTGTATTATGTGATTGGATACAGCCTAGTAGATAGCAACGTCAACGTTAAGCTCATCCCAGAACTAGTAAGTGATCATTTTGCAATATATTGTGAATACAATGTGGCAGATATTAGGTCCAATCCTCATCCTAGAGTTAAAATTAACGTTCCAGACAATCTTAAACAGCACTTTAAGGCTTATGTACATAAGTGTTACACTGGGTATACACCTGTATCAGTGGACCACTTTTACAATGATCTTGTCAGTATCATTGCCAGTTATTATGATACCTGGGTTAAATCAAGGAAAAAAAAGAACACTCGTTCTTCCTCATGGACAGAGGATCCTATTATTATTGCAGAGCTAAAGTGCTTCAGCTGCTGACTCTTATAAACGAGACAAAACAGCTGACAATTTACTTGCATTCCTTAATGCCAACAGAGATTTTCGCGAGCTTAAGGGTCAAGCTAAGAACACATATTGGGAACAATTCCTACAAGGTATCAATAGAACTACAACATTATCGGAAATGTGGAACAAAATTAAAAACATTACCAAACCTTCAGCCCCAGTTCAGCTTCATCATACTCCTGCAGAATATGCTGACATGCTCCTAGCTCAATGGTCTAGTGTCTCACAAATTTCTTCCTTACCCCCAGATATACAGCAGCATTTAAGACATACCAACATTAACAGAAACTTTAATATTGAAATAGCACGCTCCTCACCAGATTTAACGGATCAGTTTCCTATAACCCCCTTTGAATTAACATCAGCATTAGGAAAACCTAAACAAACTGCCCCTGGTGAGGATGGTATAACTTATAACATCTTGAGCTTACTGAATGATGTCCCTAGCCACCCTCTGCTTGACCTCTATCAAATGAGTCTCTCACAAGGTATCTTGCCAAAGAAATGGACACAAAGTCTCATAATACCAATTCCTAAACCTAACTCTCAAAAATTCAGGCCCATTTCCCTTACATCTTGCATGTGTAAAGTCTTGGAGAGAATTGTTCTCAATCGTGTCATGTTTCAGGTCAAAGAAAAACTGGCCCCAAACCTATATGGGTTCATGCCCAAGTGTAGCACACAAACATGCTTTGCTGAATATTTTGTAAACTCCCAGGATGGGACACAGGCAGCCTTTATTGACCTAAAGTCAGCTTTCGATGTAGCGAATGGCGAAATAATATTAGAGCAACTTGCTGAATTTGGAATCAAAGGTAATCTTCTGAGTTGGATAAAGAGCTACCTATCCAACAGGCGTGCTAGTGTCCTATTTAAAGGAGTTAAAAGTACAAGAACAGATGCATTCGAACTAGGCACACCTCGAGGTGGTGTCCTAAGCCCTATGCTCTTCAATATACTTATGCACAAACTTATCCATGACATACCTGTACAACCTACGGAAACTGTTATATGTTATGCTGATGATATTTGTATTATGGCACACAGTAAACCAAGGTTACAAGTGTTACTTGATGCATTCTCCAAGAAAGTAGTAGAATGTGGCCTCATAATCTCTGTTGATAAAACAAGGGTTCTTGTTCCCCATTCTCTTCATGTTAACTATACTATTAATGGAGTGCCCGTGGAGACTTGCGAGTCTTATAAATATCTTGGAGTCGAGGTTAATGATACAAATCTCGTCAGCAACCTGCGCAAAAAACTAGTTGAGCGTCTTAAACCTCTCAAAACTCTTGTTGGCAAAGGATTTGGCATTAACATAAAATATGCTCGTAGTTTTTATATTGCCTTTATACGATCTGTTGTTGATTATTATGCCTTGCATCTTCTTAATTTTTCTCCTAAACAATTACAAGGCCTAGATGTGGTACAGAATGATGCCATGCGCATCATCCTGGGTTGTCCTAGAACTGTCAGAATTGTTAACATGAGAAAGGAAATAAACTTACCTTCCATTTACGAAAGAATAGTTCTACTTAATACTATGTTTTGAGACAAAACTTTGAAAAATAATGGTCCCCCCAGCTCTATTCAAATTAAATTGAGATCCATTCTAAACAATTCTGACTGTTCCCTCAATTCGCCGCAAAAAGCTCCCTACAGTGTGTGGCTCAGTTGTTGTGCCTATAATCTTCAGAAACTGAATGTGTCTCTTAGCCCTGATAAAACTGTTCACTATATTCCCCCTTGGAAAGATGTGGAGGTCTCTCGGCATTATACCCCCATCAGTGTAAAACAAATGTATAACACTGACATTTTGAGATGCATAACATTAGAAACTATTGACAGTCATCTTCAAATTCTCAAACCGACTGAATCCTATGTCTTTACTGATGGCTCTGTGCAGTTAGGCACTGGTAGAACAGGTTGTGCATGTGCAGTGTATAAAGGGAATGAAATGATCATGTCTAGTACATAGAGATTGAACAACTGGGCAAACACGACACAGACCGAGCTATTGGGCATTTATCCAGCCACTGAATACCTTAAGCTCAATGGTGGTGGAGTTATTTTCTGTGACTCTAAAAATGTTCTGCAGTCCTTAAATAACCCATCACAATGTATGTCGGAAGTAGCTTGTAATATTGAATAGAATATAATTTTTGCCAATGATAATAACTCTTGTATAAAATTTGTGTGGATCCTATCCCATATTGGAGTTGGAAAACATGACTTTATAGATCAATTGGCCAATGAGGCTTGCAGGAAAGAAAACATTGATTATGACTTTGGACTATCTAATGCAGTTATTAGAAACATACAAATTAAAGAAATTAATTCAGATTTAGAAGAACTAAGAAATGCCCAGAGACCTGAAAGCTGCAGTATTAAAAGTTATGACAAGTTTTGTAATAATAGGTATTTGTATGGTCAGCACAGTAACCGAACCAGGCAATGTGATGTAGTCATTGCGCGAATTCGCCTTGGCTATAGACACATCTGGCAGGTTAGTGAGGCTGAGCCACTACCAGAATACTCAGATTGTAAACTCTGTGATAAACCTTTAATGCATTCACTAGAACACTATATTGTTGAATGTGAAACCGTAAAGGACTTTAGAACTCCGGGCCTCTTGTACCACCAGCTGTGTAACTATTTTATTGACTCAGGTGTTCTGGACGACATCCTAACAATTTATTCAAAATTTGCTTGTACATTTTAAAGAATGAAGAACAATTTTTATTTATATTACTTCTAAGCTGCATCACTTATGAACCATCCCTGCCCTTGTGTGGCAGTGCACAATAGAAAGTTGTTTTCACATATCCATACATTAAAACATTGATTGTAACCATGATATATATGTGCTTCAGCCTACAGTTTAGACCTATTGTCTTATGTATGACCCTCTGTCCTGCATGACAGTGAATACCAGCATTATCCTCACTTTAATAAGACTATCAAAATCCTCAGATTAGGCAAAATTGTAATTATTTTTGTCAATAAAGATGTTAATAATAATAATCAACTGAGAAAATCAAAGAGTGACCGCCCAGAGCCATGCTGGCCGGGAGCGACACTGTATCCACCTCTATGAGTCAGCTGACTCCTCTCTTTCAAATATCTCAAGCTCATATACAGACATATCTCGATCAAGAACTTCTAATTCATATATCAACAAAATAAAGACTATAATACACAACCTTACATAATAATACATATCAATAATTCAGTACATTAAAGATTATATCATGATATAAAAATATGTGAACAAAGAATTCATATTAGCAAGACATGGTAATATTGGCAGGAGAGGGGAGGAGGGGTTAAGGGAGGATTTCAAGACGTCTGCCAGCCAGCCATTATACATAAGCATACATGAATACAATATAAAGTATATATATATATACAACATGTGTATCAAAACCATGTCTATGTGGTATACATCTCACAGTGCCAAAATCTAATTTAATGTTAGAGGACAATGTAATGAACAATATTGAAAGGGAAATTACACAGTATACATGACAGTAATAAATCCGAGACCTTAATTTATACATTCTCCATCATAGTTCACATAATATTTCCTATACAGCATTATGTAGCATTCCATAATATAAGCATATACGGATGTTTTTCAAGCTACATGACATTAGGCTACTGCTATTCACTAGACTTCTAATATATATCCACAAATACATGGCAAGGACTTATGGTACAGATATATAATATACATAGATATATGTGGAATACATTGACAATACACATTTAATACTAGTGTGTTGTCGAAAAAAGAATAACTACAAAAATTAATATTCGTGATACTAGGCTAATCAGCCAAGACATCACTATACAGTTTGAGCACATCATACACCAGCTACAGTATGATCATACTGGTGTATGTGTGGTCATAACACCACCTCACACCCATATGGTAATATTACAACACACCATGGTCCAGTATGGTAATATCACAACACACCATGGACCAGTATGGTAATATCACAACACACCATGGTCCAGTATGGTAATATCACAACACACCATGGACCAGTATGGTAATATCACAACACACCATGGACCAGTATGGTAATATCACAACACACCATGGACCAGTATGGTAATATCACATCATGGTCCAGTATGGTAATATCACAACACACCATGGACCAGTATGGTAATATCACAACACACCATGGACCAGTATGGTAATATCACAACACACCATGGACCAGTATGGTAATATCACATCATGGTCCAGTATGGTAATATCACAACACACCATGGACCAG
Source organism: Procambarus clarkii (assembly GCF_040958095.1). Lineage (NCBI taxonomy): Eukaryota > Metazoa > Arthropoda > Malacostraca > Decapoda > Cambaridae > Procambarus > Procambarus clarkii. The sequence goes on along the minus strand of NC_091186.1, from coordinate 39,693,165 downwards.
TATGGTAATATCACAACACACCATGGACCAGTATGGTAATATCACAACACACCATGGACCAGTATGGTAATATCACAACACACCATGGACCAGTATGGTAATATCACAACACACCATGGACCAGTATGGTAATATCACATCATGGTCCAGTATGGTAATATCACAACACACCATGGACCAGTATGGTAATATCACAACACACCATGGACCAGTATGGTAATATCACAACACACCATGGACCGGTATGGTAATATCACAACACACCATGGTCCAGTATGGTAATATCACAACACACCATGGACCAGTATGGTAATATCACAACACACCATGGACCAGTATGGTAATATCACAACACACCATGGACCAGTATGGTAATATCACATCATGGTCCAGTATGGTAATATCACAACACACCATGGACCAGTATGGTAATATCACAACACACCATGGACCAGTATGGTAATATCACAACACACCATGGACCGGTATGGTAATATCACAACACACCATGGTCCAGTATGGTAATATCACAACACACCATGGACCAGTATGGTAATATCACAACACACCATGGACCAGTATGGTAATATCACAACACACCATGGACCAGTATGGTAATATCACAACACACCATGGACCAGTATGGTAATATCACATCATGGTCCAGTATGGTAATATCACAACACACCATGGACCAGTATGGTAATATCACAACACACCATGGACCAGTATGGTAATATCACAACACACCATGGACCGGTATGGTAATATCACAACACACCATGGTCCAGTATGGTAATATCACAACACACCATGGACCAGTATGGTAATATCACAACACACCATGGACCAGTATGGTAATATCACAACACACCATGGACCAGTATGGTAATATCACAACACACCATGGACCAGTATGGTAATATCACAACACACCATGGACCAGTATGGTAATATCACAACACACCATGGTCCAGTATGGTAATATCACAACACGCCATGGACCAGTATGGTAATATCACAACACACCATGGACCAATATGGTAATATCACAACACACCATGGACCAGTATGGTAATATCACAACACACCATGGTCCAGTATGGTAATATCACAACACACCTGAGTGATTGTGAGGTGATGGCGATATAGCAGTGATGGTAATATAATAGTGATATTGTGATAGTGATGCTGAGGTGGTGACATGACAGTGATAGGGAGGTGATGGTAATATAGCTGTAATAGTGAGGTGATATAGCAGTGATAGTATAGTAATGATAAAGCAGTGATATTGAGGTGATGGTGATATAGCAGTGATAGTGAGGTAGTGGTACTGTAGCAGTGATAGTGATATATCAGAGAATGTGAAGAGGAAATGTATCAAAGTGAGGAGATAATGTGGTAAAAATGAAATGATATTGGTGTAGCAGCGATAGTGATATGTGATAGTGAGCTGCTGGTGATATAACAGTGACAACAGCTGTCATATGGTGACACCAACAATTTGTTACTCAACATGGTCAGTATATGACCCCAAGTGTGGGGCCTGAGGTGATGGTGACATATAGAGGTGATAGTGAAGCTATAGTGATACAGCAATGATAGGTGACAGTACTGAGAAGATATAGCATTGATGGTGATACAGCAGTGATTGTCAGGCATATGATACCAAAGTATTAAATACCAAAGATAGTGAAGTTATGATGATACAGTGATAAAGGTATGTCCTTAAATTACATTTGCATCAAAACACGCAGTCCATGGTGATGCAGGAGTGATGGTGATGATGGTGGTACAGTGAAGTAGAGTTGCGCACAACACCACAGTAGTGATAGTGATGGTACAGTGAACTAGAGTGGCAGCACAACACCACAGTAGTGATGGTGATGGTACAGTGAACTAGAGTGGCAGCACAACACCACAGTAGTGGTGATGGTACAGTGAACTAGAGTGGCAGCCCAACACCACAGTAGTGATGGTGGTGGTACAGTGAACTAGAGTGGCAGCACAACACCACAGTAGTGATGGTGATGGTACAGTGAACTAGAGTGGCAGCACAACCACAGTAGTAATGGTGATGGTACAGTGAACTAGAGTGGCAGCACAACACCACAGTAGTGATGGTGGTGGTACAGTGAACTAGAGTGGCAGCACAACACCACAGTAGTGATGGTGGTGGTACAGTGAACTAGAGTGGCAGCACAACACCACAGTAGTGATGGTGGTGGTACAGTGAACTAGAGTGTCAGCACAACACCACAGTAGTGATGGTGGTGGTACAATGAACTAGAGTGGCAGCACAACACCACAGTAGTGGTGGTACAGTGAACTAGAGTGGCAGCACAGCACCACAGTAGTGATGGTACAGTGAACTAGAGTGACAGCACAAGACCACAGTAGTGATGGTGGTGGTACAGTGAACTAGAGTGGCAGCACAACACCACAGTAGTGATGGTGGTGGTACAGTGAACTAGAGTGGCAGCACAACACCACAGTAGTGATGGTGATGGTACAGTGAACTAGAGTGGCAGTACAACACCACAGTAGTGATGGTGATGGTACAGTGAACTAGCGTGGCAGCACAACACCACAGTCTACCACAGTCACCTCCGTAATGTTACTATGGTTGACTGCTGCCCTCACCACATCCAGGCCGCTCACCACATCACCGATGCAACGTGGCCACTGGAGACCATCCTGGTGGTCCCTGGTGATGATGGCGAACTGGGCACTCTTGGGACCCCCCGGCCCATACCTGGAGCACACAGCTCCTGCCCGGTCTGACTCCCAGTACTGCTCCTGGAGGTCAGGCAGCAGTGCGGCTCCTCCCTCACCATCATTACTCTCGTAGTCTCCGCCCCTCACACGTTCCCCCGGCTGACCCTTGTCCACCACCCCAAACAGTTTAGTGTTGCGGTAGGTGGGGCCCCGCTGGCCCGTACACAACAACACAAACTGTCTGGCCAGCGGAGTGTCAGGGGTCAGCCGGATGGTGACCCGTCCTCTTGTTGACCCCGCCCACCCGAGGTCAAGGAACGCCAGGGTGCAGGAGGGGTCCAGCAAGCCCACAACCTCACTCTCCTGCAGAAAATGAAATAAATCATGCTGATAACTGTATAACAAAATGTTATCATATTAGTTATGATAACTCAGTAAATCAGTAATGTCAGTAAGACTAGTGGGTGTAATAAAGTAACCTGGAGGGTGTAAGCGTCGGCGGGCGTGGGCTGACGCAGGAGTGGGTGGAGGTACAGCTGTCCGTCTTGTAGAGTTATCCTGGCGGAGCGGCGGCCATCTTGGTCTTCCTGGACGGCCACCACCCGGCCAGCCTCCACCAGCCTCTTGACGGGCTCCCTCATCCTGCGGAGGTCCTCAACCTGTGGACAGTGTCAGCCCCATTATCACCTGTGGTCAGTGTCAGCCCCATTATCACCTGTGGTCAGTGTCAGCCCCATTATCACCTGTGGTCAGTGTCAGCCCCATTATCACCTGTGGTCAGTGTCAGCCCCATTATCACCTGTGGTCAGTGTCAGCCCCATTATCACCTGTGGTCAGTGTCAGCCCCATTATCACCTGTGGTCAGTGTCAGCCCCATTATCACCTGTGGTCAGTGTCAGCCCCATTAGGACCTGTGGTCAGTGAAAGCCCCATTAGGACCTGTGGTCAGTGAAAGCCCCATTATCACCTGTGGTCAGTGTCAGCACCATTATCACCTGTGGTCAGTGACAGCCCCATTATCACCTCTGGACAGTGTCAGTCCCATTATTACCAGTGGTCAGTGCCAGCCCCATTTTGCTGGACCTGTAGCTCAAGCATCCCTCTACTGGCAGGGGGTTGGTGCTGGACTTGTAGCTCCAGCCCCCTTTACTGGCATGGGGGTTGGTGCTGGACCTGTAGCTCCAGCCTCACCTTACTGGCAAGGGGTTGGTTCTGGACCTGTAGCTCAAGCCCCCCTCTACTGGCAGGGGGTTGGTGCTGGACCTGTAGCTCCAGCCCACTTCTACTGGCAAGGGGTTGGTGGTAAAGCTGTAACCCCAGCCCCGCTCTACTGGCAGGTGGTTGGTTCTAGACCTGTAGCTCCAGCCCCCCCTCTACTGGCAGGGGAGTTGGTGCTGGACCTGTAGCTCCAGCCTCCCTCTACTGGCAAGGGGTTGTGGCTGGACCTGTAGTTCCAGCCACCCTCTACTGGCAGGGAGTTCGTGCTGGACGTGTAGCTATAGCCCCCCCCCCCCTTGTACTGGCAGGGGGTTGGTGCTGGACCTGTAGCTCCAGACCCCCTCTACTGGCCAGGGGTTGGTGCTGGACCAGTAGCTCCAGCCCCCCCTCTACTGGCAGGGAGTTGGTGCTGGAACAGTAGCTCCAGCCCCCCTCTACTGGCAGGGGGCTGGTGCAGGACCTGTAGCTCCAGCCCACCCTGTACTGGCAGGGGGTTGGTGCTGGACCTGTAGCTCCAGCCCCTCTCTACTGGCAGGGGGTTGGTGCTGGACCTGTAGCTCCCGCCCCCTCTACTGGCAGGGGGTTGGTGCTGGGCCTGTAGCTCCAGCCCCTCTCTACTGGCAGGTGGTTGGTGCTGGACCTGTAGCTCGAGCCCACCCTCTACTTGCACGGGGTTTGGTGCTGGACCTGAAGCTCCAGCCCCCCTCTACTGGCAGGGGGGTTGGTGCTGGACCTGTAGCTCCAGACCTCCTCTTCAGTCAGAGGGGTTGGTGCTGGAAATGTAGCTTCAGCCCCCACTACTGGCAGGGGGTTGGTGCTGGACCTGTAGCTCCATCCCCCCTCTACTGGCAGGGGGTTGGTGCTGGACCTGTAGCTCCAGCCCCCCTCTACTGGCAGGGTGTTCGTGCTGAACCTGTAGCTCCAGCCCCTCTCTACTGGCAGGGGGGTTGGTGCTGGGCCTGTAGCTACAGCCCCCTATACTGACAGGGGGTTGGTTCTGGACCTGTAGCTCCAGTCCACCTCTACTGGCAGGGGGTTGGTTCTGGACCTGTAGCTAAAGCCCCCTCTACTGGCAGGGGGTTGGTGCTGGACATGTAGCTCCAGCCCCTCTTTACTGGCAGGGGGTTGGTGTTGAACTTGTACCTCCAGCCCCCATCTAGTGGCAGGGGGGGGGGGGTTCTGTTGGACCTGTAGCTCCAGCCTCCCTCTACTGGCAGGGGTTGCTGCTGGACCTGTAGCTCCAGCCCCCCTATACTGGCAGGGGTTGGTGCTGGATCTGTAGCTCCGCAACCACTCTACTTGCAGGGGGGGGGGGAGTAGAGGACATGCAGCACCAGTCCCCTCTACTGGCAGGGGGTTGGTCCTGAACTTGTAGCTCCAGCCCCCCCTTTACTGGCAGGGGGTTCATGTTGAACTTCAAGCTCCAGCCCCCATCTACTGGCAGGGGGGGGGGGGTTCTGTTGGACTTTAGCTTCAGCCCCCCTCTACTGGCATTGGGTAGGTGCTGGACCTGTAGCTCCAGCCCCCCTCTACTGGCAGGAGTTGGTACTGGACCTGAAGCTCCAGCCCTTCTCTACTGCCAGGGGTTGGTGCTGGACCTGTAGCTCCAGCCCCCTCTACTGGCATTGGGTAGGTGCTGGACCTGTAGCTCCAGCCCCCCTCTACTGGCAGGAGTTGGTGCTGGACCTGAAGCTCCAGCCCCCTCTACTGGCAGGGGGTTGGTGCTGGACCTGTAGCTCCAGCCCCCATTTACTGGCAGGGGGTTGATGCTGGACTTGTAGCTCCAGCCCCCCTTCTACTGGCAGGGGGTTGGGGATGGACCTGTTGCTCCAACCCTGCTCTACTTGCAGGGGGTTGGTGCTGGACCTTAAGCTTCAGCCTATCTCTACTGGCAGAAAGTTGGTGCTGGACCTGAAGCTCCAGCCCCCCTCTACTGGCAGGGGGTTGGTCCTGAACTTGTAGTTCCAGCCCCCCTCTACTGGCAGGGGGCTGGTCCTGAACTTGTAGCTCCAGCCCCCTTTCTATTGGCAGGGGGTTGGGGATGGACCTGTTGCTCCAGCCCCCCTCTACTGGCAGGGAGTTGGTGCTGGACCTGCAGCACCAGCCCCCATCTACTGGCAGGGGGGGGGGGGGTTCTGTTGGACCTGTAGCTTCAGCCCCCCTCTACTGGCAGGGGGTAGGTGCTGGACCAGTAGCTCCAGCCCCCCTCTACTGGCAGGGGGTTGGTGCTGGACCTGTAGCTCTAGCCCCCCCTCTACTGGCAGGGGGTTGGTTCTGGACCTGTAGCTCCAGCCCCCCTCTACTGGCAGGAGTTGGTGCTGGACCTGTAGCTCCAGCCCGCCTCTACTGGCAGGAGGTGGTGCTGGACCTGTAGCTCTAGCCCCCTCTACTGGCAGGGGGTTGGTTCTGGACCTGTAGCTCCAGCCCCCCTCTACTGGCAGGAGGTGGTGCTGGACCTGTAGCTCTAGCCCCCCTCTACTGGCAGGGGGTTGGTTCTGGACCTGTAGCTTCAGCCCCCCTCTGCTGGCAGGGGGTAGGTGCTGGACCTGTAGCTCCAGCCCCCCTCTGCTGGCAAGAGTTGGTGCTGGACCTGTAGCTCCAGCCCCCCTCTACAGGCAGGAGTTGGTGCTACACCTGTAGCTCCAGCCCCCCTCTACTGGCAGAAGATGGTGCTGGACCTGTAGCTCTAGCCCCCCTCTACTGGCAGGGGGGTTGGTTCTGGACCTGTAGCTCCAGCCTCCGTCTACTGGCAGGAGTTGGTGCTGGATCTGTAGCTCCAGCCCCCCTCTACTGGCAGGAGGTGGTGCTGGACCTGTAGCTCTAGCCCCCCTCTACTGGCAGGGGGTTGGTTCTGGACCTGTAGCTCCAGCCCCCCTCTACTGGCAGGGGGGTTGGTGCTGGACCTGTATCTCAAGCCCCCCCTCTACTGCCAAGGGGTTGGTGCTGGACTTGTAGCTTCAGCCCTTCTCTACTGGCATTGGGTAGGTGAAGGACCTGGAGCTCCAGCCCTTCTCTATTGGCAGGGGTTGGTGCTGGACCTGTAGCTCCAGCCCAGCCTTCACTGGAAGGGGGGGGGGGGGTTTCTGTTGGACCTGTAGCTTCAGCCCCCCTCTACTGGCAGGGGGTAGGTGCTGGACCTGTAGCTCCAGCCCCCCTCTACTGGCAGGAGTTGGTGCTGGACCTGTAGCTCCAGCCCCCCTCTACTGGCAGGGGGTAGGTGCTGGACCTGTAGCTCCAGCCCCCCTCTACTGGCAGGAGGTGGTGCTGGACCTGTAGCTTCAGCCCCCCTCTACTGGCAGGGGGTAGGTGCTGGACCTGTAGCTCCAGCCCCCCTCTACTGGCAAGAGTTGGTGCTGGACCTGTAGCTCCAGCCCGCCTCTACTGGCAGGAGGTGGTGCTGGACCTGTAGCTCTAGCCCCCCTCTACTGGCAGGGGGTTGGTTTTGGACCTGTAGCTCCAGCCCCCCTCTACTGGCAGGAGGTGGTGCTGGACCTGTAGCTCTAGCCCCCCTCTACTGGCAGGGGGTTGGTTCTGGACCTGTAGCTTCAGCCTCCCTCTGCTGGCAGGGGGTAGGTGCTGGACCTGTAGCTCCAGCCCCCCTCTACTGGCAACAGTTGGTGCTGGACCTGTAGCTCCAGCCCCCCTCTACTGGCAGGAGTTGGTGCTGGACCTGTAGCTCCAGCCCTCCTCTACAGGCAGGAGTTGGTGCTACACCTGTAGCTCCAGCCCCCCTCTACTGGCAGGAGATGGTGCTTGACCTGTAGCTCTAGCCCCCCTCTACTGGCAGGGGGTTGGTTCTGGACCTGTAGCTCCAGCCCCCCTCTACTGGCAGGAGTTGGTGCTGGACCTGTAGCTCCAGCCCCCCTCTACTGGCAGGAGGTGGTGCTGGACCTGTAGCTCTAGCCCCCCTCTACTGGCAGGGGGGTTGGTTCTGGACCTGTAGCTCCAGCCCCCCTCTACTGGCAGGGGGGTTGGTGCTGGACCTGTATCTCAAGCCCCCCCTCTACTGCCAAGGGGTTGGTGCTGGACTTGTAGCTTCAGCCCTTCTCTACTGGCATTGGGTAGGTGCTGGACCTGGAGCTCCAGCCCTTCTCTATTGGCAGGGGTTGGTGCTGGACCTGTAGCTCCAGCCCAGCCTTCACTGGAAGGGGGGGGTTTCTGTTGGACCTGTAGCTTTAGCCCCCCTCTACTGGCAGGGGGTAGGTGCTGGACCTGTAGCTCCAGCCCCCCTCTACTGGCAGGAGTTGGTGCTGGACCTGTAGCTCCAGCCCCCCTCTACTGGCAGGAGGTGGTGCTGGACCTGTAGCTTCAGCCCCCCTCTACTGGCAGGGGGTAGGTGCTGGACCTGTAGCTCCAGCCCCCCTCTACTGGCAAGAGTTGGTGCTGGACCTGTAGCTCCAGCCCCCCTCTACTGGCAGGAGTTGGTGCTGGACCTGTAGCTCCAGCCCCCCTCTACTGGCAGGAGTTGGTGCTGGACCTGTAGCTCCAGCCCCCCCTCTACTGGCAGGAGGTGGTGCTGGACCTGTAGCTCTAGCCCCCCTCTACTGGCAGGGGGTTGGTTCTGGACCTGTAGCTTCAGCCCCCCTCTACTGGCAGGGGGTAGGTGCTGGACCTGTAGCTCCAGCCCCCCTCTACTGGCAAGAGTTGGTGCTGGACCTGTAGCTCCAGCCCCCCTCTACTGGCAGGAGTTGGTGCTGGACCTGTAGCTCCAGCCCCCCTCTACTGGCAGGAGTTGGTGCTGGACCTGTAGCTCCAGCCCCCCTCTACTGGCAGGAGGTGGTGCTGGACCTGTAGCTCTAGCACCCCTCTACTGGCAGGGGGTTGGTTCTGGACCTGTAGCTCCAGCCCCCCCCACTACTGGCAGGGGGGTTGGTGCTGGACCTGTATCTCAAGCCCCCCCTCTACTGCCAAGGGGTTGGTGCTGGACTTGTAGCTTCAGCCCTTCTCTACTGGCACTGGGTAGGTGCTGGACCTGTAGCTCCAGCCCTTCTCTATTGGCAGGGGTTGGTGCTGGACCTGTAGTTCCAGCCCAGCCTTCACTGACAAGGGGTTGGTGCTGGACCTGTATCTCCAGCCCCCCTCTACTGGAAAAGGGGGGGGGGGTGCAGGACCTGCAGCACCAGCCCCCTCTACTGGCAGGGGGGTTGATGCTGGACCTGTAGCTCTAGCCCCCCTCTACTGGCAGGGAGTTGGTGCTGGACCTGTAGCTCCAGCCAACCCCCCCCCCCACCTACTAGCAGGGGTTTGGTGCTGGACCTGTAGCTCCAGCCCCCTTCTACTGGCAGGGGTTGCTGCTGGACCTGTAGCTCCAGCCCTCCCTCTACTGACAGGGGGTTGGTGCTGGACCTGTAGCTCCAACCCTCCCTCTACTGACAAGGGGGGTTGGTGCTGGACCTAAAGTTCCAACCCTCCCCCCTCTACTGGCAAGGAGGTTGGTGCTGGACCTGTAGCTCCAGCCCCCCTCTACTGGCAGGGGTTGGTGCTGGACCTGTAGCTCCAGCCCCCCCTCTACTGGCAGGGGTTGGTGCTGGACCTGAAGTTCCAGCCGCCCTCTACTGGCAAGAAGGTTGGAGCTGGACCTGTAGCTCCAGCCCCCCCTCAACTGGCAGGGGTTGGTGCTGGACCTGAAGCTCCAGCCCCCCCTCTACTGGCAGGGGGGTTGGTGCTGGATCTGTATCTCCAGCCCCACTCTACTGGCAGGGGAGGTTCGTGCTGGACCTGCAGCACCAGCCCCCTCTACTGTCAGGGGGTTGGTGCTGGACCTGTAGCTCCATCCCCCTTCTACTGGCAGGGGGTTGGTGTTGAATCTGTAGGCCCAGCCCCCCTCTACTGGCTGGGGGTTGGTGCTGGATCTGTAGCTCCATCCCCACTCTACTGAAAGGGGGGGTTGGTGCTGAACCTGTAGCTCCAGCCCCCCTCTACTGGCATGGGGTTGGTGCTGGACCTGTAGCTCCAGCCCCCCTCTACTGGGAGGGGTTGGTGCTGAATTTGTAGCTCCAGCCCCCCCTCTACTGGCAAGGGGTTGGTGCTGAACTTGCAGCTCCAGCCCCCATTTACTGGCAGGGGTTGGTGCTGGACCTGTAGCTCCAGCCCTCCCCTTCACTGGCAAGGGGTTGGTGCTGGACCTGTAGCTCCAGCCTCCCTCCACTGACAAGGGGTTGGTGCTGGACCTGAAGTTCCAGCCCACCCTACTTGTAGGGGGTTGGTGCTGGACCTGTTGCTCCAGCCCCCCCCCCCCGCCTACAAGCAGGGGTTGCTGCTGGACCTGTAGCTCCAGCCCCACCTCTACTGGCAGGGGGTAGGAGCTGGACCTGTAGTTTCAGCCCCCCTCTACTTGCAGAGGGTTGGTGCTGGACCTGTAGCTCCAGCCCCCCTCTACTGGCAGGGAGTTAGTACTGGACCTGAAGCTCCAGCCCCCCTCTACTGGCAGGGGGTTGGTCCTGGACTTGTAGCTCCAGCCCCCCCTTTAATTGGCAGGGGGTTCGTGTTGAACTTGTACCTCCAGCCCTCATCTACTGGCAGGGGTTGGTGCTGGACCTGAAGCTCCAGCCCTTCTCTACTGGCAGGGGTTGGTGCTGGACCTGTGGCTCCAGCCCCCCTCTTCTGGCAAGGGGTTGGTGCTGGACCTGTTGCTCCAGCTTCCCTCTACTGGCAGGGGGTTGGTGCTGGATCTGAAGCTCCAGCCCCCCTCTACTGGCAGGGGGGGTTGGTGCTGGATCTGTAGCTCCAGCCCCCCTCTACTGGCAAGAGTTGGTGCTGGACCTGTAGCTTCAGCCCCCTCTACTGGCAGGAGTTGGTGCTGGACCTGTAGCTCCAGCCCCCCTCTACTGGCAGGAGTTGGTGCTGGACCTGTAGCTCCAGCCCCCCTCTACTGGCAGGAGGTGGTGCTGGACCTGTAGCTCCAGTCCCCCTTCTACTGGCAGAGGGTTGGTGCTGGACCTGTAGCTCCAGCCCCCCTCTACTGGCAGGTGTTGGTGCTGGACCTGTAGCTTCAGCCCCCTCTACTGGCAGGGGGTAGGTGCTGGACCTGTAGCTTCAGCCCCCTCTACTGGCAGGGGGTTGGTGCTGGACCTGTAGCTTCAGCCCCCTCTACTGGCAGGGGGCTGGTCCTGAACTTGTAGCTTCAGCCCCCTTTCTATTGGCAGGGGGTTGGGGATGGACCTGTTGCTCCAGCCCCCCTCTACTGGCAGGGAGTTGGTGCTGGACCTGCAGCACCAGCCCCCATCTACTGGCAGGGGGGGGGGTTTCTGTTGGACCTGTAGCTTCAGCCCCCCTCTACTGGCAGGGGGTAGGTGCTGGACCAGTAGCTCCAGCCCCCCTCTACTGGCAGGGGGTTGGTGCTGGACCTGTAGCTCTAGCCCCCCCTCTACTGGCAGGGGGTTGGTTCTGGACCTGTAGCTCCAGCCCCCCTCTACTGGCAGGAGTTGGTGCTGGACCTGTAGCTCTAGCCCCCTCTACTGGCAGGGGGTTGGTTCTGGACCTGTAGCTCCAGCCCCCCTCTACTGGCAGGAGGTGGTGCTGGACCTGTAGCTCTAGCCCCCCTCTACTGGCAGGGGGTTGGTTCTGGACCTGTAGCTTCAGCCCCCCTCTGCTGGCAGGTGGTAGGTGCTGGACCTGTAGCTCCAGCCCCCCTCTGCTGGCAAGAGTTGGTGCTGGACCTGTAGCTCCAGCCCCCCTCTACAGGCAGGAGTTGGTGCTACACCTGTAGCTCCAGCCCCCCTCTACTGGCAGAAGATGGTGCTGGACCTGTAGCTCTAGCCCCCCTCTACTGGCAGGGGGGTTGGTTCTGGACCTGTAGCTCCAGCCCCCGTCTACTGGCAGGAGTTGGTGCTGGATCTGTAGCTCCAGCCCCCCTCTACTGGCAGGAGGTGGTGCTGGACCTGTAGCTCTAGCCCCCCTCTACTGGCAGGGGGTTGGTTCTGGACCTGTAGCTCCAGCCCCCCTCTACTGGCAGGGGGGTTGGTGCTGGACCTGTATCTCAAGCCCCCCCTCTACTGCCAAGGGGTTGGTGCTGGACTTGTAGCTTCAGCCCTTCTCTACTGGCATTGGGTAGGTGAAGGACCTGGAGCTCCAGCCCTTCTCTATTGGCAGGGGTTGGTGCTGGACCTGTAGCTCCAGCCCAGCCTTCACTGGAAGGGGGGGGGGTTCTGTTGGACCTGTAGCTTCAGCCCCCCTCTACTGGCAGGGGGTAGGTGCTGGACCTGTAGCTCCAGCCCCCCTCTACTGGCAGGAGTTGGTGCTGGACCTGTAGCTCCAGCCCCCCTCTACTGGCAGGGGGTAGGTGCTGGACCTGTAGCTCCAGCCCCCCTCTACTGGCAGGAGGTGGTGCTGGACCTGTAGCTTCAGCCCCCCTCTACTGGCAGGGGGTAGGTGCTGGACCTGTAGCTCCAGCCCCCCTCTACTGGCAAGAGTTGGTGCTGGACCTGTAGCTCCAGCCCGCCTCTACTGGCAGGAGGTGGTGCTGGACCTGTAGCTCTAGCCCCCCTCTACTGGCAGGGGGTTGGTTCTGGACCTGTAGCTCCAGCCCCCCTCTACTGGCAGGAGGTGGTGCTGGACCTGTAGCTCTAGCCCCCCTCTACTGGCAGGGGGTTGGTTCTGGACCTGTAGCTTCAGCCTCCCTCTGCTGGCAGGGGGTAGGTGCTGGACCTGTAGCTCCAGCCCCCCTCTACTGGCAAGAGTTGGTGCTGGACCTGTAGCTCCAGCCCCCCTCTACTGGCAGGAGTTGGTGCTGGACCTGTAGCTCTAGCCCCCCTCTACTGGCAGGGGGTTGGTTCTGGACCTGTAGCTCCAGCCCCCCTCTACTGGCAGGAGTTGGTGCTGGACCTGTAGCTCCAGCCCCCCTCTACTGGCAGGAGGTGGTGCTGGACCTGTAGCTCTAGCCCCCCTCTACTGGCAGGGGGTTGGTTCTGGACCTGTAGCTCCAGCCCCCCTCTACTGGCAGGGGGGTTGGTGCTGGACCTGTATCTCAAGCCCCCCCTCTACTGCCAAGGGGTTGGTGCTGGACTTGTAGCTTCAGCCCTTCTCTACTGGCATTGGGTAGGTGCTGGACCTGGAGCTCCAGCCCTTCTCTATTGGCAGGGGTTGGTGCTGGACCTGTAGCTCCAGCCCAGCCTTCACTGGAAGGGGGGGGGTTTCTGTTGGACCTGTAGCTTTAGCCCCCCTCTACTGGCAGGGGGTAGGTGCTGGACCTGTAGCTCCAGCCCCCCTCTACTGGCAGGAGTTGGTGCTGGACCTGTAGCTCCAGCCCCCCTCTACTGGCAGGAGGTGGTGCTGGACCTGTAGCTTCAGCCCCCCTCTACTGGCAGGGGGTAGGTGCTGGACCTGTAGCTCCAGCCCCCCTCTACTGGCAAGAGTTGGTGCTGGACCTGTAGCTCCAGCCCCCCTCTACTGGCAGGAGTTGGTGCTGGACCTGTAGCTCCAGCCCCCCTCTACTGGCAGGAGTTGGTGCTGGACCTGTAGCTCCAGCCCCCCTCTACTGGCAGGAGGTGGTGCTGGACCTGTAGCTCTAGCCCCCCTCTACTGGCAGGGGGTTGGTTCTGGACCTGTAGCTCCAGCCCCCCCACTACTGGCAGGGGGGTTGGTGCTGGACCTGTATCTCAAGCCCCCCCTCTACTGCCAAGGGGTTGGTGCTGGACTTGTAGCTTCAGCCCTTCTCTACTGGCACTGGGTAGGTGCTGGACCTGTAGCTCCAGCCCTTCTCTATTGGCAGGGGTTGGTGCTGGACCTGTAGTTCCAGCCCAGCCTTCACTGACAAGGGGTTGGTGCTGGACCTGTATCTCCAGCCCCCCTCTACTGGAAAAGGGGGGGGGGTGCAGGACCTGCAGCACCAGCCCCCTCTACTGGCAGGGGAGTTGATGCTGGACCTGTAGCTCTAGCCCCCCTCTACTGGCAGGGAGTTGGTGCTGGACCTGTAGCTCCAGCCAACCCCCCCCCCCCACCTACTAGCAGGGGTTTGGTGCTGGACCTGTAGCTCCAGCCCCCTTCTACTGGCAGGGGTTGCTGCTGGACCTGTAGCTCCAGCCCTCCCTCTACTGACAGGGGGTTGGTGCTGGACCTGTAGCTCCAACCCTCCCTCTACTGACAAGGGGGGTTGGTGCTGGACCTAAAGTTCCAACCCTCCCCCCTCTACTGGCAAGGAGGTTGGTGCTGGACCTGTAGCTCCAGCCCCCCTCTACTGGCAGGGGTTGGTGCTGGACCTGTAGCTCCAGCCCCCCCTCTACTGGCAGGGGTTGGTGCTGGACCTGAAGTTCCAGCCGCCCTCTACTGGCAAGAAGGTTGGAGCTGGACCTGTAGCTCCAGCCCCCCCTCAACTGGAAGGGGTTGGTGCTGGACCTGAAGCTCCAGCCCCCCCTCTACTGGCAGGGGGGTTGGTGCTGGATCTGTATCTCAAGCCCCACTCTACTGGCAGGGGAGGTTCGTGCTGGACCTGCAGCACCAGCCCCCTCTACTGTCAGGGGGTTGGTGCTGGACCTGTAGCTCCATCCCCCTTCTACTGGCAGGGGGTTGGTGTTGAATCTGTAGGCCCAGCCCCCCTCTACTGGCTGGGGGTTGGTGCTGGATCTGTAGCTCCATCCCCACTCTACTGAAAGGGGGGGTTGGTGCTGAACCTGTAGCTCCAGCCCCACTCTACTGGCATGGGGTTGGTGCTGGACCTGTAGCTCCAGCCCCCCTCTACTGGGAGGGGTTGGTGCTGAATTTGTAGCTCCAGCCCCCCCTCTACTGGCAAGGGGTTGGTGCTGAACTTGCAGCTCCAGCCCCCATTTACTGGCAGGGGTTGGTGCTGGACCTGTAGCTCCAGCCCTCCCCTTCACTGGCAAGGGGTTGGTGCTGGACCTCTAGCTCCAGCCTCCCTCCACTGACAAGGGGTTGGTGCTGGACCTGAAGTTCCAGCCCACCCTACTTGTAGGGGGTTGGTGCTGGACCTGTTGCTCCAGCCCCCCCCCCCCCGCCTACAAGCAGGGGTTGCTGCTGGACCTGTAGCTCCAGCCCCACCTCTACTGGCAGGGGGTAGGAGCTGGACCTGTAGTTTCAGCCCCCCTCTACTTGCAGAGGGTTGGTGCTGGACCTGTAGCTCCAGCCCCCCTCTACTGGCAGGGAGTTAGTACTGGACCTGAAGCTCCAGCCCCCCTCTACTGGCAGGGGGTTGGTCCTGGACTTGTAGCTCCAGCCCCCCCTTTAATTGGCAGGGGGTTCGTGTTGAACTTGTACCTCCAGCCCTCATCTACTGGCAGGGGTTGGTGCTGGACCTGAAGCTCCAGCCCTTCTCTACTGGCAGGGGTTGGTGCTGGACCTGTGGCTCCAGC
Source organism: Procambarus clarkii (assembly GCF_040958095.1). Classification (NCBI taxonomy): domain Eukaryota; kingdom Metazoa; phylum Arthropoda; class Malacostraca; order Decapoda; family Cambaridae; genus Procambarus; species Procambarus clarkii. The sequence continues at coordinate 39,677,926 of NC_091186.1, read as the reverse complement.
CCCCCTCTTCTGGCAAGGGGTTGGTGCTGGACCTGTTGCTCCAGCTTCCCTCTACTGGCAGGGGGTTGGTGCTGGATCTGAAGCTCCAGCCCCCCTCTACTGGCAGGGGGGGTTGGTGCTGGATCTGTAGCTCCAGCCCCCCTCTACTGGCAAGAGTTGGTGCTGGACCTGTAGCTTCAGCCCCCTCTACTGGCAGGAGTTGGTGCTGGACCTGTAGCTCCAGCCCCCCTCTACTGGCAGGAGTTGGTGCTGGACCTGTAGCTCCAGCCCCCCTCTACTGGCAGGAGGTGGTGCTGGACCTGTAGCTCCAGTCCCCCTTCTACTGGCAGAGGGTTGGTGCTGGACCTGTAGCTCCAGCCCCCCTCTACTGGCAGGAGTTGGTGCTGGACCTGTAGCTTCAGCCCCCTCTACTGGCAGGGGGTAGGTGCTGGACCTGTAGCTTCAGCCCCCTCTACTGGCAGGGGGTTGGTGCTGGACCTGTAGCTCTTGCCCCCCTCTACTGGCAGGGGGTTGGTGCTGGACCTGTAGCTCCAGCCCCCCTCTACTGGCAGGGGGGTTGGTGCTGGATCTGTAGCTCCATCCCCACTCTACTGGCAGGGGGGTTGGTGCTGGACCTGTAGCTCCAGCCCCACTCTACTGGCAGGGGGGTTGGTGCTGGATCTGTAGCTCCATCCCCACTCTACTGGCAGGGGGGTTGGTGCTGGACCTGAAGCTCCAGCCCCCCTCTACTGGCAGGGGGTTGGTGGTGGACCTGTAGCTCCAGCACCCCTCTACTGGTAGGGGGTTGGTGCTGGAACTGAAGCTCCAGCCCCCCTCTACTGACAGGGGGTTGGTGCTGATCTTGTAGCTCCAGCCCCCCTCTACTGGCAGGGGGTTGGTGCTGGAACTGAAACTCCAGCCCCCCTCTACTGACAGGGGGTTGGTGCTGATCCTGTAGCTCCAGCCCCCCTCTACTGGCAGGAAGTTGGTGCTGGACCTGAAGCTCCAGCCCACCTCGACTGGCAGGGGTTTGGTGCTGGACCTGTAGCTCCAGCCCCCTCTACTGGCAGGGGCTAGGTGCGGGACATATTCAATCTAGCCCCCTGTCTACTGGCAGGGGGTTGGTGTTGGACCTGTAGCTCCAACCCCTCCCCCCTTTACTGGCAGGGGGTTGGTCCTGGACTTGTAGCTCCAGCCCTACTTTACTGGCAGGGGGTTAGTGCTGGACCTGTAGCTTCAGCCCCCCACTACTGGCAGGGGGTTGGTGCTGGACCTGTAACTTCAGCCCCCCACTACTGGCAGGGGGTTGGTGCTGGACCTGTAGCTCCAGCCCCCTTTACTAGCAGGGGTTGGTTCTGGACTTGTAGCTCCATCCCCCTTTACTGGCAGGGGGTTGGTGCTGGACTTGTACCTCCAGCCACCCTCTACTGGCAGGGGGTTGGTGCTGATCCTGTAGCTCCAGTCAATCTCTACTGGCAGGGGATGGGTGCTGGAACTGAAGCTCCAGCCCCCCTCTACTGGCAGGGGGTTGGTGCTGGACCTGTAGCTCCAGCCCCCCTCTACTGGCCGGGGGTTGGTGCTGGATATGTAGCTCCAACCCACTCTACTGGCAGGGGGTTGATGCTGGACCTGTAGCTCCAGCCCACCTCTACTGGCAGGGGTTTGGTGCTGAACCTGTAGCTCCAGCCCCCCTCTACTAGCAGGAGGTTGGCGATGGACCTACTGTTCCAGCCCCCTCTACTGGGAAGGAGTTGCTGCTGGACCTGTTGTTCCAGCCCCCCCTCTACTGGCAGGGAGTGAGGGCTGGACGTGTTTAATCGAGCCTCCTCTCTACTGGCAGGGGGGTTGCTCCTGGACTTGTAGCTCCCGCCCCTCTACTGGCAGAGGGTTAGTGCTGGACCTGTAGTTCCAGCCCCCCCTCTACTAGCAGGGAGGTTGGTGCTGGACCTGAAGATCCAGCCCCCCTCTACTGGCAGGGGGTTGGTGGTGGCCCTGTAGCTCCAGCCCCCCTCTACTGGCAGGGGGGTTGGTGCTGGATCTGTAGCTCCATCCCCACTCTACTGGCAGGGGGGTTGGTGCTGGACCTGTAGCTCCAGCCCCACTCTACTGGCAGGGGGGTTGGTGCTGGATCTGTAGCTCCATCCCCACTCTACTGGCAGGGGGGTTGGTGCTGGACCTGTAGCTCCAGCCCCCCTCTACTGGCAGGGGGGTTGGTGCTGGATCTGTAGCTCCATCCCCACTCTACTGGCAGGGGGGTTGGTGCTGGATCTGTAGCTCCATCCCCACTCTACTGGCAGGGGGGTTGGTGCTGGACCTGTAGCTCCAGCCCCACTCTACTGGCAGGGGATTGGTGCTGGACCTGTAGCTCCAGCCCCCCTCTACTGACATGGGTTTGGTGTTGAACTTGGTGTTAACAGTCTCCGTGGTGTAGTGGTAAGACACTCGCCTGGCGTTCCGCAAGCGCTATGTCATGGTTTCGTATCCTGGCCGGGGAGGATTTACTGGGCGCAATTCCTTAACTGTAGCCTCTGTTTAACGCAACAGTAAAATGTGTACTTGGATGAAAAAACGATTCTTCGAGGCGGGGATCGTATTCCAGGGACCTGCCCGAAACGCTACGCGTACTAGTGGCTGTGCAAGAATGTAACAACTCTTGTATATATCTAAAAAAAAAAAAAAAAAAACTTGTAGTTCCAGCCCCCATTTACTGGCAGGGGGGTTGATGCTGGACTTGTAGCTCCAGCCCCACTCTACTGGCAAGGGGTTGGTGCTGGACCTGTAGCTCCAGCCCCACTCTACTGGCAAGGGGTTGGTGCTGGACTTGTAGCTCCAGCCCCTCTACTGACAGGGGATTGGCGCTGGACTTGTAGCTCCAGCCCCTCTACTGGCAGGGGGTTGGTGCTGGACCTGTTGCTCCAGCCCCCCTCTACTGGCAGGGGGGTTGGTGCTGGATCTGCATCTCCAGCCCCACTCTACTGGCAGGGGGGGGGGGGTGCTGGACTTGTAGCTCCAGCCCCCCCCCCCCCCTCTTCTGCCAGGGAGGTTAGTGCTGGACCTGTAGCTCCAGCCTTTCTCTACTGGCAGGGGTTTGGAGTTGGATCTGTAGGCCAAGCCCCCTTCTATTTTCAGGGCGGTTGGTGCTGGACCTGCAGCACCCCCCCCCCCCCCACCTACAAGCAGGGGTTTGGTGCTGGACCTGTAGCTCTAGCCCATTCTACTGGCAGGGGGTAAGTGCTGGACCTATAGTTTCAGCCCCCCTTCTACTGGCAGGGGGTTGGGGATGGACCTGTTGCTCCAACCCTGCTCTACTGGCAGGGGGGGTTGGTGCTGGACCTGTAGCTCCAGCCCCCCTCTACTGGCAGAGGGTTGGTGCTGGACCTGTAGCTCCAGCCCCCCTCTACTGGCAGGGGTTGGTCCTCTACCTGTAGCTCCAGGTGTAACACTGTAAAAGTGTTTGGGATTAGTTTATTTAAAATATATATAGAATATGAGTCACAAACAGGGATTTGAGAGGCGCCAGTTTGTCCACCGGAAAGTCACACCTCTGAGAGTTAATGACCCCAAGTGACCTGAGGTCAGATCATGAGAATTTCACCTTACTTCCGCTAAGCTTATAATTGTAGCCTGTTAGCCTTCAAACAGGCCGACGGTTAAGGAATGGCTTGGTAGAGTGCCGGAGTCTATCTACTTGTGGGCGGAGTTAGTTACTAGGTTCCCCAATAAATACTCGGAGAACTATCGATTCGAGAGCATTAACGAGACAGAAGAACGGCAGTCAGCAGAGCAGAGGAGACGGCCCTAGCAGGGAGGCTGTCGGCCGGCAGGGGGACAGTCTCTGTCAGCTATAGACCCCCCCTCTCTATCCAGCTATAGGCACACACTTGGTGAGTGAACATTTAGGTGACTTGGTCGTGTTTTACAAGTGTTGTGTGATCAGGGGCAGTCAGTTGTAGTGTTCTCAGATTCTTGGAGGATGACTCACTTTGAATATTAATCTTTAACATTTTAGTTGGATTGCTTAAGTTATGATACTTATCATGAAAAATATAATTGTTGAATTTATTATTGAAATGGACTTTATTTGGTTCCCTAGAGATTTTGAGTTGAGGTGAGAAAGCCTCTGTGGTTACTGGTATCATGGTTTAGAATGAGTACATGATAAAGATGGGACCATACTAATAATGATCTCTTGATGACATCCTTGGTGAATATTGTGATACAGACAAGTTCCATTCCTTGTCTTGTATGTAATGATCATGAATGGATGGTGGCAGCATTTCGTCTTCTACTATCTACTCTTCTACTTCTACTATCTACTCTTCTCCTTCTACCTATCTACACCTCTCCCTCCACCCCTCTCTAAACTCTCACTTTCAACTAATGACCCTCCTCGCTCCTCCCACCTCTCTCCCTCTCACCCCAAACCCTCACTAATTACTTCACTATTCATTTCTTTCCTTTCGTTTTCTCTTATACGTTTGTGGCAATGATTATGTATTCTAGAGTTCTCTCTAGAGTTTCGGGTAACTGATCAAGTGACGGCGCCTTGTAGTCTTAGCACCTAGGTAGTCGAATACCTAGGTTACAAGGTGTTGAACGAGAGAGGTTGCCGTAGGATCTCTGGGAGTGCTCTAGAATAGTTAGCTAACTGGAGACGGGATAACGGACTAGAGAGAGCTGTTTCCCCCGGCCTCGTTAGTTAACTGGGGGGTGGAATAATGGACAAGATAGAGCTATTTCCCCCACCCCCCGTTACACAGGCCCCCTCTACTAGCAGGGGTTGGTGCTGGACCTGAAGCTCCAGCCCCACTCTACTGGCAGGGTGTTGGTGCTGGACTTGTAGCTCAAGCCCCACTCTACTGGCAGGAGTTGGTGCTGGACCTGTAGCTCCAGTCCCCCTTCTACTGGCAGGGGGTAGGTGCTGGACCTGTAGCTTCAGCCCCCTCTACTGGCAGGAGTTGGTGCTGGACCTGTAGCTCCAGCCCCCCTCTACTGGCAGGAGTTGGTGCTGGACCTGTAGCTTCAGCTCCCTCTACTGGCAGGGGGTAGGTGCTGGACCTGTAGCTCCAGCCCCCCTCTACTGGCAGGAGGTGGTGCTGGACCTGTAGCTCTTGCCCCCCTCTACTGGCAAGGGGTTGGTTCTGGACCTGTAGCTCCAGCCCCCCTCTACTGGCAGGGGGGTTGGTACTGGACCTGTATCTCCAGCCCCCCCCCCTCTACTGCCAAGGGGTTGGTGCTACCTGGTTGATACCTGGTTGATGGGGTTCTGGGAGTTCGTCTACTCCCCAAGCCCGGCCCGAGGCCAGGCTCGACTTGTGAGAGTTTGGTCCACCAGGCTGTTGCTTGGAGCGGCCCGCAGGCCCACATACCCACCACAGCCCGGTTGGTCCGGCACTCCTTGGAGGAATAAATCTAGTTTCCTCTTGAAAATGTCCACGGTTGTTCCGGCAATATTTCTTATGCTTGCTGGGAGGACGTTAAACAACCGCGGACCTCTGATGTTTATACAGTGTTCTCTGATTGTGCCTATGGCACCTCTGCTCTTCATTGGTTCTAATCTACATTTTCTTCCATGTCGTTCACTCCAGTACGTTGTTATTTTACTGTGTAGATTTGGTACTTGGCCCTCCAGTATCTTCCAGGTGTATATTATTTGATATCTCTCTCGTCTTCTTTCTAGTGAGTACATTTGGAGGGCTTTGAGACGATCCCAATAATTTAGGTGCTTTATTGCGTCTATGCGTGCCGTATATGTTCTCTGTATTCCCTCTATTTCAGCAATCTCTCCTGCTTTGAAGGGGGAAGTGAGTACTGAGCAGTACTCAAGACGGGACAACACAAGTGCCTTGAAGAGTACAACCATTGTGATGGGATCCCTGGATTTGAAAGTTCTCGTAATCCATCCTATCATTTTTCTGGCTGTCCCAATATTTGCTTGGTTATGCTCCTTAAACGTTAGGTCGTCAGACATTATTATTCCCAAATCCTTTACATGCTGTTTTCCTACTATGGGTACATTTGATTGTGTTTTGTACTCTGTATTATGTTTAAGGTCCTCATATTTACCGTACCTGAGTACCTGGAATTTATCACTGTTAAACATCATGTTATTTTCTGATGCCCAGTCGAAAACTTTATTAATATCAGCTTGAAGTTTTTCAATGTCCTCAGCCGAGGTAATTTTCATACTGATTTTTGTGTCATCTGCAAAGGATGATACGAAGCTGTGACTTGTATTTTTGTCTATATCTGATATGAGAATAAGGAAAAGCAGTGGTGCAAGGACTGTACCCTGAGGTACAGAGCTTTTCACTGCACTTGGACTAGATTTTATATGGTTGACAGTTACTCGCTGAGTCCTGTTTGACAGAAAACTGAGTATCCAGCGTCCTACTTTACCGGTTATTCCCATTGACTTCATTTTGTGTGCTATCACGCCATGGTCACATTTATCGAAGGCCTTTGCGAAGTCCGTGTATATCACATCAGCATTCTGTTTCTCTTCTAATGCCTTAGTGACTTTGTCGTAGTGCTCAAGTAGCTGTGAGAGGCACGATCTTCCCGCTCGAAATCCATGTTGGCCTGGGTTATGAAGGTCATTGGTCTCCATGAAATTGGTGACCTGACTCCTAATCACTCTCTCAAATACTTTTATGATGTGCGATGTTAGTGCAACTGGTCTATAATTTTTTGCCAATGCTTTGCTCCCTCCCTTGTGTAGAGGGGCTATGTCTGCTACTTTAAGTGCATCTGGTATCTCCCCCGTGTCCAAGCTCTTCCTCCACACTATACTGAGTGCCTGTGCTACCGGCACTTTGCATTTCTTTATAAATATTGAATTCCATGAGTCTGGACCTGGGGCCGAGTGCATGGGCATGTTTTCAATTTCTTTTTCAAAATTTAGTGCGCTCGTGTTTATATCAGTTATATTTACCGGGGTTTGAATATCCCGCATAAAGAAATTGTCTGGATCTTCCACCTTCATGTTGTTTATTGGAGTGCTAAACATGTCCTCATACTGCTTTTTTAGGATTTCACTAATTTCTTTGTCATCCTCCGTGTATGAACCTTCACTTGTACGAATAGGTCCAATACTGGCAGTGGTTTTTGCTTTTGATTTCGCATATGAGAAAAAATATTTTGGATTTTTCTTTATTTCCTGAATTGCTTTCTGTTCTAACTGCCTTTCTTCAGTTTCATATGAGTGTTTCAATTTCCGCTCGATTTCTTCAATCTCCCTATTTAAATTATTCCTTCTTTGACGGGAAATTCGTGTCTGCATAAGCAGTTCCGTTATTTTTTTCCTGCGTTTATAGTGTCGTCTGCGTTCTCTTTCTACGTTAGATCTCTTTCTGGCTTTCCTCAAAGGAACATGTTTCAGACAGACTTGATACGCTTCTGAAGTCAGTTTTTCTATTCCTTCTGTAGGACTTGTATTATTTAGAACAGTTCCCCATGGAATGTTTGTAAGTTCCCTGTTTATTATCTCCCAGTCTATCCTTTTATTATTAAAATTGAATTTACTGAATAGCCCCTCTCGCTTTATCAACGTTTTAGGTCTATTCTGAGTATTGATGGTCATTTGCACTTCAATGAGTTTGTGATCTGAGTATGTGGTATCTGATATCGTAATGTCTCTGATAATGTCTTCATTGTTCGTAAAGACCAGATCTAGAATATTTTCATTTCTCGTTGGCTCCGATATCTGCTGATTGAGTGAAAATTTGTCACAGAATCTAAGTAGTTCTCTAATCTGTGGTTGGTTAGGTCCTGATAGATTTCCTGGTATAATATTATTGTTTGCTATTTTCCACCTGAGACTAGGCAAGTTGAAGTCACCTAGGAAAATAATATCAGGTATCGGGTTCTCCAAATTATCAAGGCTATTCTCTATTTTGCTTATCTGTTCTGTGAATTCCTCAGCCGTTGCATCTGGCGGTTTGTATATTAGTATAATCACTAAATTTATTTTCTCTATTTTTAATCCCAGTACCTCTACCACCTCATTTGTAACGTTTAGGAGCTCCGAGCAAACAAGGTCTTCCCTAATATACAGACCCACTCCTCCATGTGACCTAATTTTCCTATCACACCTGTATAGGTTATATCCTGGAATCCAGATCTCACTGTCCAACAATTCCCCTGCATGGGTTTCTGTGAAAGCTCCAAATACTGCATTTGACTCCGTGAGGAGGCCATTTATGAACTGTACTTTGTTGTTTGTTCTTGTTTTCAGTCCTTGTATGTTGGCAAAGATGAATGAGGTTACTCTATTAGTGATAGTTTGAATGGGAGACTTTTTCGGCACGTCCATTAATCGTGGACATAATGAGTTTGTTCTGGCCAGTACTGATTGTTGTAGGGCAGTTTTCTGTCGTAGTTGTAGTTCCCTTTCGGTGGGTAATTGTATCTGTAGTTCTGGAATGCCAGTGGATCTGGCATCCAGTTCCATACACTCTCCATGCTGCTCCTTTTGAATTCTCTGCCGGTCTGGTATAAAAAATTTATAGAGTTTCCTCCAAATTCATTATCCTGCTTGCCACTCTTTATGTTGCGTTCCGTGCCTTTCACGTGAAAGTGTGGGCAGCTAAGGTCATAGCATTTTCTGTCCTCCAGTGAGGTTTGGCACATGTCAGGATGGAAAAACCTACATATTGATCCAAATCGACACTCACCTTTCCTAAGCATATTTAAACATTTTTTGGGATGTTGGTAACTGCATTCTAATCCTTTCTTATTACCAGCATATCTATGTCTGCATATGCCCTTTGCATAAAATTTGCATAAGTCTGTCCTTCTGTTCTGAATTGCTCTATCGAGAACCGTCGTGGTGTCTGTACCTATCGAGCTGTCAGTGCTGTCTGGTACACTTTCTAGTTTACTGTCATCTACATCCAGGCCTACTGAGTCAGAGTTTGCAACTTCCTGAGTTTCAGCCTCAGTTTCATCCCTGACTATAGCCTCCGCCCCTTGTATATTAGAATTGTTGTTCCTTTCCCACTCCTTCTGGATGGCTGGTAGGCTTCCAATGAATGATGTTTTCCGATCATGCGTCATGTTATCTAGAAGGTTTTTTAGGATATTCCAAGCTGGCAGGTCATTTTTACACACCCAGAGCAAGTGGCCATCTCTCAGTGCCGTAGTGTTACTCACTCCTGTACAAGCCGAATGGAATCTAGTCTTACAGATATAACATTCAATTACCGTTACCTTCGTCTTTAAGAAGTTGTTACAGTGGCCACAAATTTGTTTATTTACTCCCATATTGCCTTGTTTTGTTGTATATATCTATATATTTATAATATTATATGTATATTGTATATTTGTAACAATATATATGTATATATATTTATATGTTTAATATTATAATATTATATGTATATCGTATATTTGTAATATTATGTGTGTTATTTTGTTCAAACTTTATGGCAGGTACTTAGCGTAGGTAGCGAGGCTGGTCCCCCGGTCAGTACAGGTGACCTCTTGTGGCCCAGGTTGATGTCACCAGTTTCCAGTTACCCGATTTATAACCACTGATGCCGCCTCTTGCCACTATTTTATATTTCTAGTGTTCTATATTTATAATATTCACTTCCAACTTATATGTTGTTGTGATACCCGTTCCACATCACTGTTCCACGAATCACCGTTCACTATTTTTTTTTTTCGTTTTTTTTTATCCGTAATACACGCATGTACACAAAGCCTCGTTCACTGGCTCACACGTGGTCTCCCGTTTATTCTCTATTTAACACAAAGTTCTATTGTTAATGACTATTTTCAATTTTCCAGCGGTCACTATGCACTTTGTTATGTCTGTAATCAGTAGTCCACGGCAGTAGTCCTACGAATCCCTGTTAATGTCACGATTTTAACGGAGCGCGCACGGTATGTCTACCCCCTCCCTCGACCTCAACTGATCTTCCTGCTGGACTTGTAGCTTCAGCCCTTCTCAACTGGCATTGGGTAGGTGTTGGACCTGTAGCTCCAGCCTTTCTCTATTGACAGGGGGTTGGTGCTGGACCTGTAGCTCCAGCCCCGCTCTACTGGAAGGGGGGGGGGGGGAGGGGTGCAGGACCTGCAACACCAGCCCCCTCTACTGGCATTGGGTAGGTGCTGGACCTGTAGCTCCAGCCCTTCTCTATTGGCAGGGGTTGATGCTGGACCTGTAGCTCCAGCCCTTCTCTATTGGCAGGGTGTTGGTACTGGACCTGTAGCTCCAGCCCCCCCCCCCTCTACTGGCAGGGGGGTTGGTGCTGGACCTGTAGCTCCAGCCAACCCCCCCCCCCCCCCGCCTACCAGCAGGGGTTTGGTGCTGGACCTGTAGCTCCAGCCCTCCCTCTACTGACAGGGGGTAGGTGCTGGACCTGTAGTTTCAGCCCCCCACTACTGCCAGGGGTTGTTGCTGGACTTGTAGCTCCACCAATCCCTCTACTGACAGGGGGGTTGGTGCTGGATCTGTAGCTTCAGCCCCCCCTTTTACTGGCAGGGGTTGGTGCTAGACCTCTAGCTCCAGACCCCCTCTAGTGGCAGGGGGGGGTGCAGGACCTGCAGCACCAGCCCCCTCTACTGGCAGGGGGTTGGTGCTAGACCTGTAGCTCTAGCCTCCCTCTACTGGCAGGGGGTTGGTGCTGGACCTGTAGCTCGAGCCCCCCCTCTCCTGGAAGGGGGTTGGTGCTGGACCTGTAGCTCCAGCCCCCCTCTACTGGCAAGGGGTTGGTGCTGGACCAGTAGCTCCAGCCCCCCTTTACTGGCAGGGGTTGGTGCTGGACCTGTGGCTCCAGTCCCACCTCTACTGGCAGGGGGTAGGTGCTGGACCTTTAGTTTCAGCCCCCCACTACTGGCAAGGGGTTGGCGCTGAACCTATAGCTCCAGCCCCCCTTCTACTGGCAGGGGGTTGGGGATGGACCTGTTGCTCCAACACCGTTCTACTGGCAGGGGGTTGGTGCTGGACCTGTAGCTCCAGCCCCCCCCCCTCTATTGGCAGGGGGGTTGGTGCTGGACCTGTAGCTCCAGCCACCCCCTCCCCCCCCCCTGCCTACTAGCAGGGGTTTGGTGCTGGACCTGTAGCTCCAGCCCCCTTCTCCTGGCAGGGGATGCTGCTGGACCTTTAGCTCCAGCCCCCCCCCCCCTCTACTGACATGGGGTAGGTGCTGGACCTGAAGTTTCAGCCCCCACTACTGGCAGGGGGTTGGTGCTGGACCTATAGCTCCAGCCCCACTCTACTGGCAGGGGGTTGGTGCTGGACCTGTAGCTCCAGCCCCCCTCTACTGGCAGGGGGTTGGTGCTGGACCTGTAGCTCCAGCCCCTCTCTACTGGCAGGGGGTTGGTGCTGAACCTGTATCCCCAGCCCCTCTCTACTGGCAGGGGGGTTTGTGTTGGACTTGTAGCTCCAGCCCCACTCTACTGGCAGGGGGGGTTGGTGCTGGGCCTGTAGCTCCAGCCCCCCTCTACTGACATGGGGTTGGTGTTGAACTTGGTGTTAACAGTCTCCGTGGTGTAGTGGTAAGACACTCGCCTGGCGTTCCGCAAGCGCTATGTCATGGGTTCGTATCCTGGCCGGGGAGGATTTACTGGGCGCAATTCCTTAACTGTAGCCTCTGTTTAACGCAATAGTAAAATGTGTACTTGGATGAAAAAACGATTCTTCGCGGCTGTGGATCGTATTCCAGGGACCTGCCCGAAACGCTACGCGTACTAGTGGCTGTACAAGAATGTAACAACTCTTGTATATATCTCAAAAAAAAAAAAAAAAAAAATCTTGTAGTTCCAGCCCCCATTTACTGGCAGGGGGTTGATGCTGGGCTTGTAGCTCCAGCCCCACTCTACTGGCAGGGGGTTGGTGCTGGACCTGTAGCTCCAGCCCCCCCCTCTACTGGCAGGGAGGTTGGTGCTGGACCTGAAGATCCAGCCCCCCTCTACTGGCAGGGGGTTGGTGCTGGACCTGTAGCTCCAGCCCCCCTCTACTGGCAGGGGGTTGATGTTGGACCTGTAGCTCCAGCCCCCCTCTACTGGCAGTGGTTGGTGCTGGACCAAGAGCTCCATCCCCCTCTACTGGCAGGGGGTTGGTGCTGGACCTGTATCTCCAGCCCCCCTCCCCCTCTACTGGCAGGGTGTTGGTGCTGGACCTGTAGCTCCAGCCCCCTCTACTGGCAGGGGGTTGGTGCTGGACCTGTAGCTCCAACCCCCCTCTACTGCCAGGGAGGTTAGTGCTGGACCTGTAGCTCCAGCCTTTCTCTACTGGCAGGGGTTTGGAGTTGGATCTGTAGGCCAAGCCCCCTTCTATTTGCAGGGGGGTTGGTGCTGGACCTGCAGCACCAGCCCCACTCTACTGGCAGGGGGTTGGTGCTGGACTTGTAGCTCCAGCCCCTCTACTGACAGGGGGTTGGCGCTGGACTTGTAGCTCCCGCCCCTCTACTGGCAGGGGGTTAGTGCTGGACCTGTAGCTCCAGCCCCCCCTCTACTAGCAGGGACGTTGGTGCTGGATCTGAAGATCCAGCCCTCCTCTACTGGCAGGGGGTTGGTGGTGGACCTGTAGCTCCAGCCCCCCTCTACTGGTAGGGGGTTGGTGCTGGAACTGAAGCTCCAGCCCCCCTCTACTGACAGGGGGTTGGTGGTGGACCTGTAGCTCCAGCCCCCCTCTACTGGTAGGGGGTTGGTGCTGGAACTGAAGCTCCAGCCCCCCTCTACTGACAGGGGGTTGGTGCTGATCCTGTAGCTCCAGCCCCCCTCTACTGGCAGGAAGTTGGTGCTGGACCTGAAGCTCCAGCCCACCTCGACTGGCAGGGGTTTGGTGCTGGACCTGTAGCTCCAGCCCCCTCTACTGGCAGGGGCTAGGTGCGGAACATATTCAATCTAGCCCCCTGTCTACTGGCAGGGGGTTGGTGTTGGACCTGTAGCTCCAACCCCTCCCCCCTTTACTGGCAGGGGGTTGGTCCTGGACTTGTAGCTCCAGCCCTACTTTACTGGCAGGGGGTTAGTGCTGGACCTGTAGCTTCAGCCCCCCACTACTGGCAGGGGGTTGGTGCTGGACCTGTAACTTCAGCCCCCCACTACTGGCCGGGGGTTGGTGCTGGACCTGTAGCTCCAGCCCCCTTTACTAGCAGGGGTTGGTTCTGGACTTGTAGCTCCATCCCCCTTTACTAGCAGGGGGTTGGTGCTGGACTTGTACCTCCAGCCACCCTCTACTGGCAGGGGGTTGGTGCTGATCCTGTAGCTCCAGTCAATCTCTACTGGCAGGGGATGGGTGCTGGAACTGAAGCTCCAGCCCCCCTTTACTGGCAGGGGGTTGGTGCTGGACCTGTAGCTCCAGCCCCCCTCTACTGGCCGGGGGTTGGTGCTGGATATGTAGCTCCAACCCACTCTACTGGCAGGGGGTTGATGCTGGACCTGTAGCTCCAGCCTACCTCTACTGGCAGGGGTTTGGTGCTGAACCTGTAGCTCCAGCCCCCCTCTACTAGCAGGAGGTTGGCGATGGACCTACTGTTCCAGCCCCCTCTACTGGGAAGGAGTTGCTGCTGGACCTGTTGTTCCAGCCCTCCTCTACTAGCAGGAGGTTGGCGATGGACCTACTGTTCCAGCCCCCTCTACTGGGAAGGAGTTGCTGCTGGACCTGTTGTTCCAGCCCCCCTCTACTGGCAGGGAGTGAGGGCTGGACGTGTTTAATCGAGCCTCCTCTCTACTGGCAGGGGGGTTGCTCCTGGACTTGTAGCTCCAGCCCCCCTCTACTGGCAGGGGGTTGGTGCTGAACTTGTAGCTCCAACCCCCCTCTACTGGCTAGGGGGTTGGTCCTGGACCTGTAGCTCCAGCTCCCCTCTAATGGCATTGGATAGGTCCTGGACTTGTAGCTCCAGCTACCCTCTACTGGCAGGGGGTTGGTGCTGGATATGTAAATCCAACCTTCCTCTACTGGCAAGGGGTGGGTGCTGGACCAGTACCTCCAGCCCCCCTCTACTGGCAGGTGGTTGGTGCTGGACCTGTAGCTCCAACCCCCCTCTACTGGCAAGGAGGTTGGTGCTGGCTTTGTTTAGAAGTTTGTTGGCAGTTTGAAGGCATCAGTCTCTTCGAAGCCAGCAGTGGTCTGTTTATTTTCAATGTCCTCCTGGATGCTTCCCTGGTAGGTTGGTGGAGTGTCACCCACTCTCTGTGCCTCTGTGAGGGGGGGGGGCCAGGATCCCGGGTTCAATAGAGGATCACAGGCTTAATCATCACGCAGGACAGAAATGGTTCCCATGTTTCCTTTCACCTGATGTCTGTTCACTTACCAGAAAATATATATCCAGGAGTTAGACAACTATTTTAGATTGTATGTTAAGGAAAGTCGGAAGTAGAACTTGGGGAACCTCGATAAACCTAACAACAAACTTCCTCTCCTCAAAACGCAACTCAATATCTTGTGATATGACCTATGAGAGAAAATAAAAAACTTACTGTTAATTGCTTCTGGGGGATCTGTCCAGTGATTTCCTTAACTTTATTCATGATGCTGGAGGCTGAGTCTCCCAAGTGTACGGGGTCAGCTGTGGCACCTGTCTCTGTGGTCGTCATCTCCAGGGCCTCCCTGATGGTCTCCTGCACCTGTCATTACCAACACAAACATTAATAGTGGAGGCTGAATCTCCCAGGTGTACGGGGTCAGCTGTGGCACCTGTCTCTGTGGTCATCATCTCCAGGGCCTCCCTGATGGTCTCCTGCACCTGTCATTACCAACACAAACATTAATGGTGGAACCTGGACTATAATGAAGCATCAGGCTCTGAGTAAAGTAACAGGACTATAATGAAGCATCTGGCTCTGAGTAAAGTAACTGGTCTATAATGAAGCATCAGGCTCTGAATAAAATAATTTCACAATATAAGTAATGGTGTTTCTCTACACTGACCACAGTGTAGAGAAACACCAAGATGACAGTTGACTTTATTAATAAAAATGTTTCCTATCTATAAAGTCAACTCTCATCTTGATGTGTTTCTATGTCAAAAGTGTTTATACAGAGGCAATACTACACTCAGTTGGGTGAGAACAATGTGACCTTCGGTAGTGTACCTTCACTGAGGTGTGGACAGTGTTGACATCTGGGAAGAGTTCCTGGCACTTCCGGAGCCAATCTTCTACCTTCATCTTGCACCCATCAGCTGTGTCTATGGTTGTGCCAACCTCCTGTGGGGTGTTGACTGTGTCGAGGCTCCCCAACATGGCCTGCAGCTGAGTCTTCCCTTCCTCTCCTTGTGGTGTCATATCTACCACACTGGTATCCTCCAGTTCCAAGAGCTTCATTGCTGACTTGTTCTGCTCTACCAGAGCATAGAGTCTGTCCTGGAGCTGGAGGTGGTGAGTCTTCCAGTCCCCCAGCTGCCCCCGGTACTCCCCCAGCTGGGACAGTACCTCTTCACAGCTAGTAATGAGGCTGCTGATGATGCTCTTCTGCTCCTGCACCAGGGAACGTAATGTCTTACTGATGCCTCTGGCGGGACCTTCATAAGGTTTTGCTGGCACTGCTTCCTCAGTTGTTAGCTGAATATTTTTGAGTTTCCTAACAAAAGCCTCCACAGCATAGCTAATTGGGAACTGAGTAGAGGCTGTGGCAGTGTGCTCGGCACGGCAGCTGGGGCAGGACAGCTGACCATTCTTGATAGCATTGTCAATACACTGGGAGCAGAATGTGTGGCCACACGGCAGATTGCGAGGCCGTAGCTGATTGTCGTCATAATCGTTAAAACACACTGAACATTCCTCTGGCTTGTTATCCTGTGGAAAAGAATATTTGGTTAAACTAGATGTATTTACAACAAAAAAGTAATATTGCAGTACTTTATTTACTAATACAAATTGCATAATATTTATATACATTCTTTGCATTAGCTATTCTAGAGCAGAGTTAATATTACTTACAGATTAACATATTCACACAAGGGCCAATATTTTTTATAAATATATCCCGGAGTATGGGATAATATTTTTTGTTAACATATTGCAGCAGCAGGGCTGCCTGTAAGCCGTACCCGGGAGTACAGACTAACACTACCTGTCCTTACTTTCTTATGAATAATGGAAGGAAATGTATGTATCATATATGATAATTGGGGAAGGGTCAAGTATTCTTAGTCTAAGTTGGACAATAAGTGCACTGGGGTTAAATCTTCACACATGGGCTTTATTGAACTCTGGATTATTCTACACTTATTACTATGGGAACACACGATTACGTTTCTGGATTGTTGAGATTGAGTGATACTCTTCACCAAACATGATGGATGAATTGATTATTGGTCCAGCATGGTCCAATAGTAGCATGGATTTTTACAATATAAGGTCTCTACACTTAATCACTTTACTAACGGGGACCAAGGTTGATGGAGTTTAAACCACGTGTTACAGTACTCCTTAACCTCTGCACGCCTGGTTTCGACAAAAACTTTTTAGTGCAATTTTCAAGGACATATTTTTGTTGTTTTTATAAATGTCCAGGTAAAGTTAATGTCAAAAAGTTTCCAAACTCAACTATTTCCATTTCAAAACACAAAGTAATGAAAACATTAAAAAACATTAAAATATAGCCTAATTAGAAAAAATAACAATTCTCAGAGTGCCTAAAGGCGCTTTGCGCAGTGCAGTGGTTAAAGTGGGTGAATGAGCCTAAAATAACACAAGACACACAGGGTTCTACAAACACACATTCCTATCCCTAAACTAACAAAGAAAAAAGCACTAGTACAGTTAATGCACTTATCATTACTGTAGAAGACCACCCAAGCGTCGCATTGACGTCTACTGGACACTGGAGTAGTCGCAAGTGGACAACTTGCTGCCGCTCTCCACTCTGTGTGCACTCGCTTGGTTCCAATAATGTTTCACACAAAACTCATATCCCAAAATTGGTCATTTGTATGTCTTATAGAGTTCCAGACTGTTTTCATCATTTAACGCTGCTGTTTCTATATATATATTTTCAACCAGTGAATGTCTTAAATAAGTGTTTCCTATACTATTCCATTGCTTTGGGGAGGATATATAATTAATAATAATAATAATTTTCCTTTGTAAGTCACTGTGCTCCACATATGCAGAACTGACTATTGTACCGGCAGAAATCATAAATTCATGATTGTCCTGCCCTTCAAGAAGACCTGAACAAAATAAGTGTATGAGCACCACTTGGCAAATGGAATTTAATGTGAACAAATGCCATGTTATGGAATGTGGAATAGGAGAACATAGACCCCACACAACCTATAAACTATATAATTACCTAAGTGTAGTTACAGGATGAGAGCTATGCTCATGATGTCCCATCTTCCCAGCACTGTCATATAACGCTTTGAAATTACTGACGCTTTTGGCCTCCACCACCTTCTCACCTAACTTGTTCCAACCGTCTACCACACTTGTTTGTTGTTACGAACCCGGATCCAGCGTCCGAGCCTGGAGCAGTGACAAACACGCCATCTGTGGGTCAGCTCCCGAAACCCCCGCCAAACGAACGACGACACCTAGTGAGGACAGCGTGTACTGACCTCGAGGACCAGTTTCTAGTCTGGTTCAGCGCTCAACACCGCCGCTCCTGACCTCTGGTGAGGTGGTGCTCCGACGACAGCGCCATCTATGGAGTGGATATGTCGGGCGTTTGTATCTGGGCCTGTGAGTGTGGTGTATTAGTGTCCCAGTTATTGATGACGTGTCTGCTTACAGAGCCGACCTGGGACCACTGTGTTGAAGGTGAAGTGAGTCTACCCGAGGCAGCCAGTCTCCATACTGTGAAGTTAGCTGCCGCTGTTGTGGCGTCGTCCCCCCGGAAGAACACTGTGGTGTGTTAAGCCTGCCAGTGGAGTGGCAGTGGAAGGATTTACCCGGGACCGACGGTTGGAGACGATAATCCACTGGGGTATTGAGGACAGGAGGGTGATTGGTGATATCACACGAGACTCCTGTCTAGGGCGTACCCCTTTTATCGTTCGTGGAGTGGCCGTACCAGCCTTGGTGGCTCAGTACCTGCCAGCAGACCTGCTGGACGTGTGGTTGACAGCCTCCACGACGGTGCCCCCAGTGGACCTGTGTTGTGGCTGACCTGTGGCCAGGGTAGGCTCGGCGTTCTCAGAGGACACGAAGAAAGCACCGCGGACTCAGCACCTAGCTCCGAGGATCCATAGTCTCCAGCAGAAGACTACAGTGTTGATCCCCTTTGTAAAGTGTTAATACCCCTCCCCCTTGTGTACGTTTTACTTTTATATATTTAAATGGTGATGGTGAACATTATATAATATTAAGTTCTTAACTTTCTTTCCCTACTCCCTTTTAAGTTACTTGCGTCACGGATCTCATCCCTTGATAGCCACTACTGGCTTGGGAACGGATACCTATATCTTCCTCTAACAACATCAGAGCAAGAACCCCGTTGCGTTCCGAGAGGGCCGTAACATAATTGGCATCCCCAGCGGGATCCGTCCCCTTGTTAAGTATGTTTGACAGGGGTGGTGAAGTGGCGTAATCCCTGTATATAATTCCCCCTGTGTGTGACGATTGTGACGTTATACGTCCTGTGCGGTGCTCAGAGTGACTAAGTGCGATATTGTGCAGTGCGGTGCTCGCTGTGATTAAGCGATTAAGTGCAATATTGACTAGTGCGGTGCTCAGTGATTCAGTGCAATATTGTAGAGCGAAGTGTTCGCTTGGACTCAGTGCAATATTGGGTAGTGCGGTGCCCGAAGTGATTACGTGCAATATTGGCAAGTGCAGTGTTTGGTGCAATATTGGCGTAGAACAGTGCTCGGTGTGTTAAGTGCTAACGTGTAAGCAGGGTGTTAAGTGCAAAGTGTTCCATCTGTGACAATGGCAGACAAAGCTACCATCGATGATCTGGACGATGTTCAGGCTTTTCTGAACAGAGTGGACTGTCTTGCCAGATTAAAGTATCTGAGCAAACCGGAACTTGTACTAGTGAGCGCCTACCTGGAGATCAAGATCCGTGCCAGTGATTCCCGTGTGGAGATCTTGTCCAAGGTTCACCGGCACCTGAAGGCAGAAGGGAAACAGGAAGGCGGAGCTCCTAGTACAAAGGAAGGTGAGGAAATAGCTTCCACGGAAAAGGAAGAAAAGGGCAGCGACGTTGATAGTGATGCAGGTGAGCTTAATATCAGCTTCCTAACAGTCAAAATGCGTGCCCTAGAGATCAATCGCGAGATAGAGTGGAAGAAGTTAGAATTAGAACGAGAATTAAAAGATAAAGAAATGGAGATGAAAGAAAAGGAATTGGCGATGAGGCGTCTAGAATTAGAAGAGAAACGAGAGAGAGAAGAACGAGAAAGAGAAGAGAGACGAGAGAGAGAAGAACGAGAAAGAGAGAGAGAAGAACGAGAAAGAGAAGAAAAAGAAAGACAGAGACAACATGAACTAGAAGTATTACGATTAGGCGCTGGACAGAGACAAGCTGGAGTAAGCGGTTTCGATCCGGTAAGGAATATCAAAATGGTCCCCAAATTCAACGAGAGAGAAGTTTCGAAGTTCTTCGCAGCCTTCGAGAAAGTCGCTGCCTCTTTGGAGTGGCCAAGGGAGAATTGGGCCATCATGATACAGTCAGTTTTGACTGGGAAGGCCCAAATCGCCTACTCTACATTATCCCTTGACGACTCCGTCGATTACGATATGGTGAAGAAAGTGGTGCTCATGGCGTACCAATTGGTACCTGAGGCATATAGGCAAAAGTTCAGAAACCTGAAGAAGACCTCAGAGCACACTTTCACAGAGTTCGCCACGATCAAGGAGCGACTTTTCCAGGAATGGTGTGCCTCTCGGAAGGTGGAGACCAGGGAAGACCTCGAACAGCTGATTCTGCTCGAGGACTTCAAGGATTGTTTGTCTGGAGACCTCAAGACGTACTTAGAGGAACAGCAGGTGGAGACCTTGAGTGCAGCAGCCACCATGGCTGAAGAGTACATCCTGACTCATAGGCCGTCTGCTAAGTACGTCCCAAGGAATTACCAGCGCCGGTTTGACAGACCTCATGATGAAGAAGAAAGACCCGTCCCACAAAGTGCTAAGAAGACGCCCCCAAGTAGCCCCCGAAGAACAAGTCCTAGCAGTCCAAAACACCGGAGCCCGAGGAGGAATATGGTGTGCTGGACTTGTGGGCAGAAAGGGCATATAGCTGCTAGGTGCCGAGGCAGAAGAGGTGGCAGCGCACGAAGGGAGGTGATGTTGATGAGCTGTGGAACATCACCAGCAGGAAGCCAGTCGACAACGACGCAGGAAGAACCCAGATTGTTTTCCCCTCACACTTCAGGCGGGTATGTATCGAGTGATCATAATGGTACATCAGTTGTAGTGCTCAGAGATAGTGGAGCAGCCCAGTCCCTGATCGTGAAGAGCTCGTTACCCGAGGGAGTGAGTGTGGATGGGAGACCAGAGGTTATCCTGGTTGGGTTTCCGAGAACGCAGTATATCGCCCCCTTAGTGCCAGTACATCTCGACTCGCCTTATTTCAGCGGCACATGTGCGTTGGCAGTAGTCGATACCCTCCCTGTGGCTGGGATTGACGTGGTACTAGCCAACGACTTGGTGACCGATTGGAGCACCAATCATCCCAAGGTTGCGGACGAGTCTACCGGAACAGCACGGTCTGAGGTAACAGGCAATGGTAATGTCCAGGTAAAGACAGACCCGGATGTAAACATGTTTAATTTGTCCTCTCACCCGCAGATCGAAGATATTCTAGCAGTGTCTCCTGATTCTCTCGACGAGGAACATGAAGTTAAGATGGCAGAAGTACCTGAGCTAGAAGAGAGGCCTTGTGTGCAGACACCCACGGATACCAACGAGTCTGGAGCGAAGGCTGAGGTGTGCTTGCGGTATGGCAAGTTGCAGCGTGTAGTGGACCAGCCAGAGATTCCCCAGACGTCAGAGGTATGTGAGGTGTGTTCAAAAGGTCTAGTGCCCTCTTTGGTCCAAGCCAGGCTAGTGAATGGTGCCGGCTATGGACATGACAAGCTCAGGAAACTTATCCCTCAATTGGCCTCATGTTTCTTAGCGATATTTTGTTTTATTCTCCTATGTATTCTATGTGCTCTCAGTGAGGACCGGTGGACGACCCGACGAATGATGGCTCCCATGAACATCGAGAAGAGGTCCCAGGGATTGGAGATTTGTTCTGCAAGTGTTGCAGTTGAAGAAGGGACCTGGGAGGTAATAGATGATACAGGAGGTACGATATGTGATAATATGAGTGACTGTTTCCGACAGGTTGACACCCCCCGCGTGACTGCTGAGCCTCAACACAGCGTTATACGGAACGTTGGTCGACCTGACGGGGGCAGAGCGAATGCCATCTTCGGTGAGCAAGCAGCCCTGTTGGAACTAGGTGTGGGCCTAGTAGAGGAGTGTATAGTAAGTACTGACTTGCCCATTGTCGCTATCACTCTGAATTATCAGACCCCTGTATTCCAGGTTCCTGTCTCCCTGACGGACCATCGGACTGGCACCAGAAATGCCGTCTGTGGTCAGCCATCATCGGTGCCACGACATAGGAAAGTGTCGAGTCACCCCAGATCGCGTCGAAACCAATCCGTACTCGAGAGATGTGAGATGACGCCCCTGCTTGACATCGCAGTGGAGACGTGGAAGATTACGTCAGGCAGATCATTGCCTTCTATCTGCAAGTTCCCGTTGTGCCGGAAATGGCTAGTAGAAAAGTTCTGTGGACAAGACAGCCTCATCACTCCAGTTCATAGTATAAGTAAGTCCGTTTGGAGTTGTGTCGTCGTACTAATTTGGTTTGTGTTTCTTTTTATAGAACCCCGAACCAAATTCTTTTTGGTGGGGAGGTGTTACGAACCCGGATCCAGCGTCCGAGCCTGGAGCAGTGACAAACACGCCATCTGTGGGTCAGCTCCCGAAACCCCCGCCAAACGAACGACGACACCTAGTGAGGACAGCGTGTACTGACCTCGAGGACCAGTTTCTAGTCTGGTTCAGCGCTCAACACCGCCGCTCCTGACCTCTGGTGAGGTGGTGCTCCGACGACAGCGCCATCTATGGAGTGGATATGTCGGGCGTTTGTATCTGGGCCTGTGAGTGTGGTGTATTAGTGTCCCAGTTATTGATGACGTGTCTGCTTACAGAGCCGACCTGGGACCACTGTGTTGAAGGTGAAGTGAGTCTACCCGAGGCAGCCAGTCTCCATACTGTGAAGTTAGCTGCCGCTGTTGTGGCGTCGTCCCCCCGGAAGAACACTGTGGTGTGTTAAGCCTGCCAGTGGAGTGGCAGTGGAAGGATTTACCCGGGACCGACGGTTGGAGACGATAATCCACTGGGGTATTGAGGACAGGAGGGTGATTGGTGATATCACACGAGACTCCTGTCTAGGGCGTACCCCTTTTATCGTTCGTGGAGTGGCCGTACCAGCCTTGGTGGCTCAGTACCTGCCAGCAGACCTGCTGGACGTGTGGTTGACGGCCTCCACGACGGTGCCCCCAGTGGACCTGTGTTGTGGCTGACCTGTGGCCAGGGTAGGCTCGGCGTTCTCAGAGGACACGTCTTGAGGCCACGAAGAAAGCACCGCGGACTCAGCACCTAGCTCCGAGGATCCATAGTCTCCAGCAGAAGACTACAGTGTTGATCCCCTTTGTAAAGTGTTAATACCCCTCCCCCTTGTGTACGTTTTACTTTTATATATTTAAATGGTGATGGTGAACATTATATAATATTAAGTTCTTAACTTTCTTTCCCTACTCCCTTTTAAGTTACTTGCGTCACGGATCTCATCCCTTGATAGCCACTACTGGCTTGGGAACGGATACCTATATCTTCCTCTAACAACATCAGAGCAAGAACCCCGTTGCGTCCCGAGAGGGCCGTAACATTTGTGAAAGTGAATTTTCTTATTCACTTCTTAAAAAAAAAAAAAAAAAAAAAAAAATTCCCCCTCCCCTTCCGGCCCGTTGGCGTCGTGAGGGGGCTTGGTGGACGGCTGCCGGAGTGTGATGCTCCGTTGGGCAGTCCTCTGTCCTTTTCTGGCCTTGCACTCCTGCTGCTGTCTTCTCCAATTGTGCCGGATCGCTTTTCCTTTTCCTTATGTTTCGTTTTTCTCCCCCCTCTTCTCCTATCTGCTTGTCGTTTCCTGCCGACCTTTTGCTTGTTTTGGATTATTTCTTTGGACTTCTTCTATTTTGACGCCCGGGTGCTTGAGGAGGCATACTCTTGCACCCGTAGAACTGTAGTACCCGACGTCTCGAGCGAGGGGAACCTTTTATTGTCAATCCCCCTTTCGTCGCTGAATCCGATCTCGACGGACTGACGGTTCTTAAGGTGGCGTTTGTGGGGCGTATACTCACGACGCACCCCTAGGGGGCCCCGGCATGATCGGCGATAGCTTCCTGTTGGGTGTCCTGCCTCTAATTGTGGCTCCATGGTGGGTATGGGGGCACATTCGTGGATGAATTTGTCACTTTTCGTCTCTATGTCGTTGAATGTTTCCGTTGTACCCTCTCAGGGTCGTGGGGTGGGCGACCAAGCCCCCGAGTCGGCCTGTATTGGAAGACCAGGCTCTGTAGCTCCCGCTGCGTTGGGCCCCGACCTTGCTCCTCCTTTGACCGTCCTGACTTCTTACCCCAGCTTCCCTCCCTCCTCTGAGGTTGGGTCGAGCCTCCAGCCCCCGGTGGTGACCACTTCGTCCCCTGGTGTGGCTAAGTCTTTCGTTGTGACTACTGCGCCTTTTGACCCCTCTCTCTCTAGGGGTTCTCAACGCCGTTCGCGCCCCAACTGCACTCGCTCGATTCCTTCCCGTGCTGATGCGTATCAGGCCTTGTTTGGTCCTGCTTCATGGGCCAAATACTTTGATCTCCTCCCTCTTGATTCTGCGCCTCCTGACGATTTCTCCCTCCATCGGCATCTTGTAGATTCCGTGGATGCGTGTGTTACTTTCAACCCCACTCGTCTCGGTACACGTGTCGTTGCTGCTCCTTCTCAGAATGCGGCTTCCCGCTTGGCTGCCTTATCTTGCCTTGGCGAGATCCCTGTTCGGGTCTCCAAGAACGTTCAGATGAATTCCAGTGTTGGCACTATTCTCCTCCCACCCCATGTTGCAACCGGTGTTCGGAATCTGCAGGATTGCCACGATGATATTCGGCATATCCTTGATGCCCAAGGCCATTCTGTCCTCCAGGTTGACTCGTTTACTCGTCCCCCTCGTGGTCGTCGCCGTCAACCCCTTCGCGTTGTGAAGATCACCTTTGATGGTAGGACCCTTCCATCCTCTGTCATTCTTGCTGGTGCTAGGTGCTCTGTCCAGGAGTATATTCCTTCTCCTCGACTTTGTAATAAGTGCTGGAGGTTTGGGCATGGTGCCCTCCGCTGCTCTGGGACTGTCTCTCTCTGTCCTTTGTGTGGGAGTGAAGGTCACTCTAAGTCGGAGTGCACTTCTCCCCAAGCTTGCTGCCTCAACTGCGGTGAGGCCCATCCTACGTTCTCCCGTGCCTGTGTCCATTACAAGCTTGAGGCGGCCGTCCTTAACCTGAAGCACCGGGAGCGTTTGTCTTTTCCTGAGGCGAGGCGCCAGGTTCGCCGGCTCCCGCCTTATACTAACATCTCTTATGCTCGCGTGTTGCGCTCTTCCTCTCCTCGTCCTTCCCCCCTTCCTCAGACTCTCAACCGTTTCCGGGCCTTGGACCCTGATACGCCCACTGCCCCCTCCTCTGTTCCTTTGAGTTCTTTCCCGAGGGGTCCCCCTCCTGGTCCTCTGTCTGGGGTTCCCCTTCTTTCAACCCAGTCTGTCATGTCTCCTGTGTCTTCTTCCTCGTCCCCCTCCGATCCTCCTTCCCATCCTCTTCCTCCATCTATCGGCTCTCCCCGCCGCCTGTCGGTGCAGGCGGATGTCCATCTCTCTCCTAACGGCCGTCGTGTGTGCTCTCGTTCGGCTTCTCCTGTTGAGACACTGGAATCCGTTGCCCGGTACGTAGTTGCTGGGACACCTGTCTCTTTAAGTCAGAAGCGTAAGCCTGGCTCCTCTCCTTCCTCTTCCCCGGCGGGTAAGAAGGCTTCGCTTTCTTCCTTAGCTCCTGCTTCTGGCTCTGTTGCTCCTTCCCCTCCCGTTTCAGTGGTTGCGCCCCCTGTTCCTGCTATGGAGGTTTCTTTGGCCCCTGCTTCCCTTTCGGTTGCTGCTCTTGCTGGGGTGCGGTCCCCTCTTCCTACTGCTGTCCTTGACTGCTCCTCTCCGTTGTCTCCTCTTCTTCCTCCTCCTCCTCCGGACCCCGCCCGCCCACCTCTGATCTGTTCTCCCGTTTCCTTCCCTCCGTCTTTGCTCAGTTTACCCATGCCCCCTAACCCTGACTTTGCTGACCCTGATCCCGACCCTGATATTCTTTAACGTGCTCTGTTGCTCTTTCACCTTTGTTTCTTCCTTGTTCTCTGTTTTTGTCCTTTCTCTTCTCGTCGTTGTCCATTCTTCAATGGAACGTTCGAGGTTATTACGCCAATTTCCTCGAACTCCAACTTCTGATTTCGCGGTTTTCGCCCCTTTGTGTCTGTCTCCAGGAGCCAATGCTTGGTGCTCGTCCTGGTCGTTTTCGTGGCTATTCCTTTCTCTCCCCCCCCCCCCCGCCATTCCTGGGGCTTCTAATTCTTCTGCTCTCTTGATTCGTGCAGATGTTCCCTTTGTTCCTTTACTTTTTCCTTCGCCTCTCCATTGTTCTGCTGCTCGTATCTTTGTGGGGAAATGGTACACAGTTTGTTCCATTTATCTCCCCCCGAGTGTCCCGCTCTCTCTTCCTGATTTGAAACACCTCCTAGACTCCTTGCCGGAGCCTGTGCTCCTGCTGGGTGACTTCAATTGTCGTCATTCTCTTTGGGGTGACGTTCTGACGAATACCCGGGGTCGCCTCCTTGAGCCGTTTCTCCTATCTTCTTCCCTGTCTCTTCTGAATTCTGGTGAGCCCACTCATTTGGACTCTCGGACTCGCACCCTTTCTTGTCTTGATCTTTCTCTCTGCTCTTCTTCTCTTTACTTAGATTTCACGTGGCAGGTTCTTGATGACCTCCATGGAAATGATCATTTCCCCATCCTTGTTTCCTTTTTCTCTTTTCGCCCTTCCCTCTCTTTCCCTAGGTGGCAGTTTGCTAAGGCAGACTGGACCCTATTTACCCTCAGTGCTGCTCTCTCTGACCTCTCCCTTCTGCCTCTCTCTCGCGCTCTCCTCCTTTTTCATGACACTGTCTTCAACGCTGCCCTCCGCTCTATTCCTCGCTCTTCCTCTCGGGGTCCACGGAAGTGCGTTCCCTGGTGGAATGCGGACTGTGCTCGGGCTGTTCGCTGTAAGCGTGCAGCCTGGAAGAGGCACCGCCGTAGGCAGACGACCGATTCTTTTCTTTTCTTTCGGAAAGCGAGTGCGGTGGCCCGTAGAGCCATCCGTACGGCTAAACGTGAATGTTGGGCATCTTATGTCTCAACAATTACGTCCGAAACCCCTCTGGCCCAGATCTGGAAGCGTATCCGCAAGATAGCGGGTAAGTTCGTTCCCGATGTTTCACCGGTCCTTCACCTCCATGATACTCTTGTGGCGGACCCGTTGCAGGTCGCTTCCGAACTGGGTTCCCACTTTTCTTCTGTTAGCTCTGGTCTTCATCTTCCCCAATCTTTCCTTCTTCGTAAACCTGTCCTTGAGTCTCGTCCTTTAGATTTCTGCACTCATCTTCAGCTTCCCTATAATGATCCCTTCTCTCTCTCTGAACTTCGTTCTGCCCTGGCCCTCTGCGGTTCTACGGCGGCGGGCTCCGATGGTATTCATTATGAGATGCTTCGCCATCTCCCTCCGAGCACGTCTCAGTATTTACTGAGTCTGTATAATCGGATCTGGGAGTCGTCGTCAGTCCCTGAGGACTGGCTCGATGCCGTTGTCCTCCCTGTTCGCAAACCGGGGTCTCTGGGTACTTCCCCTAAGGACTTTCGCCCTATTGCTCTCACGAGTTGTGTCTGCAAACTCTTTGAACGTATGGTTAACGTTCGTCTGATGTGGTTCCTGGAACACCATCACCTCCTCTCCCCTTCTCAATTTGGTTTCCGCAAGTGCCGCAGCACGACAGATGTCCTGGTGAACTTGGAGGTCTATATTCGTACTGCTTTTGCTGCGAAGACCTCCGTTGTTGCTGTCCTTTTTGACCTGGAAAAGGCTTACGACACCACTTGGCGTTATCATATCCTATCTCAACTTCATTCTTTTGGCCTTCGTGGTCATCTCCCTCTCTTTCTCCGCAGCTTCCTTTCTCGTCGTTCCTTTCGGGTGCGCCTTGGTACCGCTCTCTCTCCCTCTTTTCAGCAATACGAAGGTGTGCCCCAGGGTAGTGTTCTGAGCACTACTCTTTTTCTGGTTGCCCTCAATGGTCTTCTTTCCTCTCTTCCTTCTGGTGTCTTCTCCGCTCTCTATGTCGATGATCTTACCCTTTGTTGTCAGGGTGATGATTCGCCTCTCCTTCAACGCCGGCTTCAACTTGCAATTGATGCCGTGTCGTCTTGGGCCACTGATCATGGCTTCAAGTTCTCTACTTCTAAGACTTGTGCCATGACATTTACGCGGAAACGGGTTGTTCTTCGTCCCTCTTTGTCACTTTATGGTCATCCCCTTGAATACAAAGATTCCGCGAAGCTTTTGGGGTTATTCCTTGACACTCGTTTGTCTTGGTCTCCCCATATCTCTTACCTCCGTGTTGAGTGCTCTAAGGCCCTTACCCTCCTTCGGGTCTTGTCCCATACTTCTTGGGGGGCAGATAGGCGCACTCTCCTTGCTTTACATTCCTCTCTCGTCCTGTCTAAGCTCGATTATGGTTGCCCTGCTTACTCGTCTGCTTCTCCTTCTACTCTTCGCCGTCTTGATGCTTTGCACCATACTGGGTTGCGCCTCAGTTCTGGTGCCTTTCGTTCGACTCCCGTCCTTAGCTTGTATGTTGACACTGGCTTCCTGTCTCTCCAGGACCGCCATGATCGCTACTGTCTTCGCTATCTTGCGCGGTCCTTGCAACATCCTTCCTCTCGCCTCTGTCGTGCTTTAACTTTTACCCCTCCTGCGGTTCCTGTTCCTCTTCACCACCTCCCTCTTTCTGTCCGGTTATCTCGCCTGCAGGATTCTCTTTCCGTTCGTATTTCTGATGTTTCTCCACGTGTTGTTCCTTCTTTGCCCCCGTGGAGGGTCCCTCTTCCGTGGTTTTGTACATCCTTGACCCGTATCACTAAAGCTTTTACCCCTCCTACGGTTCTAAAACGCCTTTTCCTCGAGCACTTTTCTTCTCACTCCCGCTCCGTTTCTGTCTTCACCGATGGGTCTAAGTCAGCGGACGGTGTTGGCTACTCTATTGTTTTTCCTGATCGCACTTATATGTGTCGCTTGCCTCCGGAGACTAGCATCTTTACAGCGGAACTTTATGCTATTCTCTATGCTCTTCGTCTCCTACTTTCTCGTTGTCAGTCTTCCTTTGTAGTTGTTGTTGACTCTCGTAGTGCCCTCATGGCTCTCGGGTCCTTTAATCCAGTTCATCCAGTGGTTGTCGAGATCCAGCATTGGCTGTTTCTCGTTCACAGTAAATTTAAGTCGGTTGAGTTTTGTTGGGTTCCCAGCCATATTGGTGTGTCTTTAAATGAGCGTGCGGATGCTGCCGCCAAGGAAGCTGTCCGCTCTTGTCCCATCTCTCGTAAGGGCATTCCGTATTCCGACTTTTACCCGGTTATCCATTCCTCAGTCCTTACCCGTTGGCAGGCTTCTTGGTTGTCTGTTACTGGTAACAAGCTACGTACTCTTAAATGTTGTGTTTCCTTGTGGCAGTCCTCCTTCCACCGTAACCGGCGGTGGGAAACAGCTCTGGCGAGGTTACGTATTGGCCATACTCGCTTAACCCATGGTCACTTGATGGAGCGCCGCCCTGCTCCTTATTGTCCTAGTTGCATTGTCCCTCTTACGGTCGTGCATGTCCTTCTTGAATGTCCTGACTTCCAGGACGAGCGTATGTCTTGCTTTCCGACCGCCCCTCGCGGTCACCTGTCCCTCGATAGAATTCTTGGTGACTCGGATACTTTTGATATCGTTCGCCTTATGCGTTTTTGTTCTCGTATTGGCATCCTTGGTGATATTTAGCGCCCTCTGATTATTTTGCGTCTTTGATGGTGCTACATAGTCTTCCCAGTTTGGTGCCTTCTTTTGATAATTACTTACTTACTTACTTCTAAAAAAATTAATTTTCTTCGGCTCCTTTGTTTAGTTTAAATCTATGACCTCTTGATCTTGAAGTTTCAGGTCTCAGGAATTTTTGCCTATCAATTTTATCAATTCCCGTTACTATTTTGTACGTAGTGATCATATCGCCTCTTTTTCTTCTATCTTTTAGTTTTGGAATATTTAACCGCATGGCTATATACCATTTGACACCCACAGGCGCATACAAAAAAAAAATCTTTTTTCTTCCTAACCTGTTATTTGTGTTCACTGATCACGGGAAAAATAATAAAACAATCGTAAGTGGCATATATTGCCCGCTATATGGCAGGGAAGTCTGGCAAAAAAACAGCCGCTGACTCAGCGTGCGTCCCAGGCGGTCTGTTGCTTGCCAGCTGTCAGGCCGGAGTTGCCACAAAGAGATAATTACCTAATTACTTCAATGTCTCTGATTGATTTTTCGTAGTTTTTTTGCTGTAATATTATTCAATAGTGTGTAGTGTGATATATTTATATAATAAAATGAGTGAATCATCGCTGTACTCAAAAATATGGTGTGCATATTGTTGATTTAATTATATTCATCAAACAGTGAACAAATACTTTGTCGGTTATTACACTATATACACAGGTTATATATAAGTATCTGCATGTTTTGTTCACCATAACGAACCACTAAGTTGCTATTATGAGTCAAAAAGCAACGAGGAGTGACCGCCGTGTACCAGCCAGCCACTCACGCCCTCCCTCAACACCTCACTCACCCACATTCTCCTCCCACCATACTGTTTTTGCTTTAATTCACTATATACAGACGTTATAAATAAGTATCTACATTCGTGTTCACCATAACGAACCACTAAGTTAGTACGCTGAGTGGCAGTGGCAGCAGCAGCCAGAGGCAGCCCGCCTCTGGCTGCCACTCCCTCCCTCCCTCCCTCCCTCACCTCACCTGACTTGCCACAATTCTCCACCCACCATACTGTTTTTGCTTTTATATACAGACATTACATATAAGTATTTACATGTTTTGTTCACCATAACTGTACATCAAAGCTTGTATGGTAATTAAAGGCACAAAGACGTAGGACCTCACACAATCAGCTGGCTGCCACACCTCAAGGCCAGACGCACTAATATTTCTTCTCCAACAATACTGTTTGTGGTGTTATTACGCTATATACACACATTTTATATAAATATCTACCTGTTTTATTCACCATACTTGTACAAGTAAACTGGTATGGTGCCCAAAGACCATTGTGGTCACCAGTAAACAACATGATATATCGTGCAGACGACGCCACCGCCCTCACCAAAATGGCGGCTCCCAACCAACTCCTCTTGCTGTTTATACCCTCTATACACACATTATATATAAGTATCTACATTTGTATTCACCATAGCAAACCACTAAGCTGGTATGGTGAATGCAGTCAATAAAAGGTGGCCACACACAGTCAGAAGACAACGCCACCACCCTCCCTCCCACAGCATTACTCCACCCTCCATGCAGCACAGCGCTATATATCACCACAATCCTGCTATTATCAGAACCCTGGTCAGTTTTATCAGTCAGGGGTCTTCTGTAATAATATCATCGCTACATAATAGTATGAACAAGTATATTATGGCATTTTTAGGCGATGCTGTGATCACAAGCTGAACAGCAGTGCTGTGAGCTCATGCTGCGTGCGTTAGGCTTGGTAGTTCACTCAATACTGAGGCCCCTAACACCCGGGAATTTGGCCCACGATTTTTAAAAAAAATGGCGTCTGTTTACAAGAGCCCTGATGAAGGTGTGGTGAACCCCGTGTATCCGCGGGCCGTTTAAATCTTGCGTAGTACTCCAAAGCATCATATGATGTGATGCACAATTTTCTTCAAGTTGGTCAAAGCATCATATGATGCGATGCACAATTTGAGGGATATATATATTTTCAACCAGTGAATGTCTTAAACAAGTGTTTCCTATACTATTCCATTGCTTTGGGGAGGATATATAATTATTAATAATAATAATTTTCCTTTGTAAGTCACTGTGCTCCACATGTGCAGAACTGACTATTGTACTGGCAGAAATCATAAATTCATGATTGTCCTGCCCTTCAAGAAGACCTGAACAAAATAAGTGTATGAGCACCACTTGGCAAATGGAATTTAATGTGAACAAATGCCATGTTATGAAATGTGAAATAGGAGAGCATAGACCCCACACAACCTATAAATTATATAATTACCTAAGTGTAGTTACAGGATGAGAGCTATGCTCATGATGTCCCGTCTTCCCAGCACTGTCATATAACGCTTTGAAATTACTGACGCTTTTGTTCTCCACCACCTTCTCACCTAACTTTGTCCTCCACCACCTTCTCACCTAACTTGTTCCAACCGTCTACCCCACTTGTTTGTGAAAGTGAATTTTCTTATTCACTTCTAAAAAATTTAATTTTCTTCAGCACCTTTGTTTAGTTTAAATCTATGACCTCTTGTTCTTGAAGTTCCAGTTCTCAGGAATTTTTGCCTATCAATTTTATCAATTCCCGTTACTATTTTGTACGTAGTGATCATATCGCCTCTTTTTCTTCTATCTTTTAGTTTTGGAATATTTAACCCTTTAACTGCGCAACACGCCTGCAGGCCCACACTTGGGGTGCGCTACGCGCCTCCGGGTATTTATATTTTTCACGTTCGATTTAAAAGTGGCGCGCGGTGACGCGGGTATGGAATGGATGACTGGGATCCCCTGTGATCGTCGGCCATCTTGAAAAAAATTCCCAGCATGCCCCGCGGCCGTGGGGAGCCCCAGTTCCCAAGCAGCAACCATGTCTGACGCATCGTCAACGAGCTCCCACTCCACGGTGACCCTAGGTCATGGAAAACGACTCTTTGAGAAGATTCTCGATATTTTGTACGACGACGGTGCGATGGATGATGACCTGGACTATGATCCAGAGAAAGATCTGACACAGAGGTCTGATACGAGTGAGGAAGAGACGGAAGTGGATGATGCGGCGAGCGTGTACGGTACACGCTCCTCGCTTGGTTTGTCTCACCACCCTGGGTCAACACCGTTATCACCCAGACGCCAGTTTATTCAGTGACAGTACATGTGACGAATCTTTCTCGGGCTTCAGTGACATTGGCTCCGCTACGAGTAGTGTGGACGGCCCGAGTACTAGCAGCGGGGGTGGTACCAGGCGAGGCTTTGCTGTCTTAGTAACACGTCGAGGCAGGTGACAGCATGTCTCACAGCATGACGACAGTGGGCCCTCAACATCAGGAGTTCGTGGTAGGCCTACAGTACGAAAATCTGCCTCAGCTCCAAGCATACCCTCACGCAGCTCCAGCAGCAGCAGCAGATGACGTAGCCGTGATTTTGGTGTTCGTGGTGGTGTTGGCGCCAACACCAAACTCCCTGGTGTACTTGTGTGGGAGGATTGCGCCACATTTGTCCCTCAAATACCAACGTTTGATGATACCGATGTTGGTGTTAAAGCTTTATTCCCGTATACCGGTGATGATATGGCGGACATGGAATATTTCCAGGCATATTTTGACAATGTCTTCATGAGGCATCTTGTGACCGAGACAAACATGTACGCCCACACCCTCATAGACGGCGGCATATTACCTGCCTCATGCCTCACCCGATGGAAGGATACAACAATCGACGAGATGTACGTATTTCTGGCAATATGCATGATGATGATGAAACACTCCGAGAAAGCTGTCATCCAGGACTATTGGAACATAGGCAGCCTTGTTCCATCACCCGATATATGTTGCAGGATAGGTTCCACTTGATTCTCAGGTGCCTGCATTTCGAGAACAATGCAAATGAGGATAGACACGACAGACTGTGGAAGGTACGCAAGGTATTTAGCGACCTGCGAGGGAAGTTCAGGGATTATTTAGTACCTGGACAGAATGTCGTTATCGACGAGTCGCTTGTACTGTTCAAGGGCAGACTGGCATTCAAGCAGTATATCCCTTCCAAGCGGAACCGGTTTGGACTGAAGTTTTTCGTGCTGTGCGACTGTGAGACTGGTATCGTCCTGGACACGATCTTTTATTCTGGTACAGACGTCGACATATATATACCAGCTCAAGATGAACACGGGTTCTCCGGTAGTGTCATAAAAACCCTGATGGAACCGTTGCTGAACAAGGGGCATATACTGTTCACCGACAACTATTACACCAGCCCCCTGTTGACCAGATACCTCCTTGCCCACAACACTGGCGAATGTGGCACTGTGAAGTCCCACAGGAAGGAAATGCCAGTGTTCGGTATAGGTATATCTGTGGGCGAGTGCCAGATGCGCAAGTGTGACAATATGCTGTCAGTGCGGTGGAAGGACAGACGCGAGGTGAATATACTGACGACGACTCACACCGGTGCCATGTTGGACAGTGGGAAGGTCCATTTTCAGAAGTGCAACACCGTGTATAAGCCAGACTGTGTCATAGACTATAACGTGAACATTCGCCTCGTCGATAAATGTGACATGATGCTTGGTGGTGTGGAGTGCGTGCACAGGTCTGTGAAGTGGACGAAAAAGTTTTTCTTCCACTTCATGGATGTTGCAGTGCTCAACTGCTTCAATATGTACCTAGTGAAGTCCGGCAGGAAACCGTCTATAAGTACCTTCAGTGCCAGCGTTGTGTCACAGCTGCTGGTAAAATATGGCAAAGAGGGCTCCATAGTACCACATGGGGTGCAAGCAACAATGCCACACGTAGCTCCAGACAGACTGCGGGGTAATGAGAACTTTGGGGTACACATGCTGGAGTATATGCCAGGCACAGCATCATGGGAGAAGGGTAAACGTGCATGCATAGTATGCAGGAATACTACACGCAGATCACAAAAGCGAAGATATCATCGGCACCTGGTGCATGGAGTGCAAGGTGCCACTCTGCCCCGTTGGCTGTTTCGCAACATATCACACACTTGCGGAGTACTGAGTGTGTGTATATATTGTGTGATACTGTACAGTGTGTATATATAATGTAAATATAAATATATCAGCGTGATAAATTGGAAATAAGTGCAGGATAAGTGTACTTGTTTGTGATGCACGTAACACAGTGTCTACAGACAGTACGGATGTTCTACTGCCATAATATAGTGTACGTGTTCACCATACACTGGATCGGCACGTAAAATCTAATACATTGTATTTGGAACTGTGCGCAAAAAATGAGCAAAATTATATTCGCAGCAGCATGCACATCCCGCCCTGGGCGCCCCACCGGCCCCAGGAGCTTACAGCATGCGCACGGGGAATGATGACGTCACGCGCCACTTTACGGACCCCATAGCAGCCAAAGTAAGTACAATTTCGACATTCCGTTGCTATACCCATATACTGGGAGGGGTTTTTGACACTTTTAGAACAAAAAAGAATTTTCTCCTGAGAATTTATTTCTCGCGCATTAGGGGGTCATATTTGTAGGCCGCGCAGTTAAGGGGTTAATGCCTCTAACCACTCCCTGTAGCTCTTGTCCTTCAGTTCTGGGAGCCATTTAGTTGCATGTCTTTGCACCTTTTCCAGTTGATGTGCTTCTTAAGATATTGGCACCATACAACCACCTCTTTTATACCGATCTGCCGGTAATAACGACCGGTTTGGGAGATCGGTATCTGTAGCCTCGTATACCATTCTGGTGGTCGATATTATCGACGGTCAGTATTAGGTTTGTTTTGGCATCGGCAGCCCCTCACATGGCGACCAGGCCACCGACCTCGATCATCCAGAGTGGTATATTAAATCTTAACTTTCTTTTAAAATGATTTAGTTCTATGAAGAAAATTCTAAATTATTATTAATAAAATATTTTAAAACAATTGTTATTAAGCAAAATTCTTTGTTTTCTTATTAAATACCTTTTATAGTATAGGCAATAAGTATTTATTTTTCCCACGGACCTAGAATGTACTGCGCCTGGCCATGTGACCGCATTGTTTACTGTGAACTCGCATGGCTGAGAACAATGTCTCAGAATATTAGCCAGAGAAAATCAGATTCAGACAAAAATAGATAAATTCATGATTTAAACGAATCGTAAAAGCACCCACTGGGAATTCAACAAGTCATGCAGCATCTGCTGGCAACGAATGCCCTACAAGCCATGCTGCACCCCCCGATGCTGAATTCCCATCAACAAGTCGTGTAGCCTCCGCCGGCAACGAATGCTCTGTAAGCTATGCTGCACCCGCCGATGCGGAATTCCCATCGACAATTCATGGAGCATCCGCCGGCAACGAATGCTCTGCAAGCTATGCTGCACCCGCTGATGCTGAATTCCCATCGACAATTCATGGAGCATCCGCCGGCAACGAATGCTCTGCAAGCCATGTTGCACTCGCCGATGCTGAATTCCCATCAAAAGTCGTGTAGCCTCCACTAACGATATAAAATATGATTGAAAGGCATATCAATTAGTGTAAAAAGTGTTGATACAGTACAGTATTGTAAGTGTTAATGATTATTTAAGCTTTGACGAAAAGATACTATACAGTGTAAATATACAGTAGAAATAATTTTCAATTGTGAATTAGAATTAGAACTCATGTGAATTAGTAGTAAGGCTAGCTGTTGTGTGAAGTGAATGCCTGAAAATAAGTGTACATACTGTATGTACCCTGTATACAGTACTGAACAATATAAAACAAGCGCTGCAGAGGATGACGTAATCTTCACAGCTTCGTAATCTTCAGCTTCATTAAAAGTCAATTTACCAATTTTATTATAGTATTACAACATAGTAATTGTTTTTTTTCAACAAAAGCTACATATTAATTTCTGCAAATGTATATTCTATCATTAGCAGAATAAAGGTGAGCTCAAAATATTTCGTCTTGGCTAGCTCTCAGTGACAAGGCTCGATCACCATTGTATAGCCTGGCCGCCACAGCCTGCGTCATAACATTAAAAATACATTACCTGCACTGTTCAGGGTAAAACAAAACATATCTCTAAAATTTTATTGAGAAAATATTAACAATCACTGATACATGAAATATTTTGCAATACAAAGGAATGAACCAATTTTTTCCCACCCATCTGGACTTGATCAGAGCGTGTTCACACATCATCCATGCAGCAGCCACCAGCTGGCTTAATCGTCGGCGTGGCACTAAATTGGAAAGCAATTACACAATGAACTTTATTTAATTTTAGTTATGCAGTATAAAATATATCCTACCTGAATGTTACTTGAAAAATTACCCGACCCAACTTAACTTCCGAAATAACGGAGCTCCGGAAATAACGACCAGGGTACAGCCCCATATAGGCCGTTAAATTGGGTGGATACTGCATTCCATTCCAGCTTTGGTCTAACAAAAGTTGTGAACAATTTCTTTAGTATCTTGCCATCCATGTATTTAAACACAATTTTTAAGTTAGAAAGTGTAACATAGGCTCCTCACACAATGTTCTTTATGTGGTCCTCAGGTGATAGTTTTCTATCTAGAACCACTCCTAGCTCTCTTTCTTTATCCAAATTCTTTATCGATTTCTCACATTTCATAGAGGTGTCTAGATATGAAGTGAAAATAATGCTAAAGGAGCTAAGTAAGAACAAAGCATTTGGCCCAGATGGAGTTTCACCATGGGTCCTGAGAGAATGTGCACCTGAGCTCAGCATTCCACTTCAACAGATTTTTCAGGCATCCCCGTGAACAGGAGTCCTAGCAGATGTGTGGAAAAAGGCTAACACAGAAGAAATGTTTGCACTACACGGTTGATATTCACTATGCTACCTATTTCAGATTCCCAGTTGATATTAGAGGCAGCAGCAGCACTCTACAACAGTGGCAGCAGGGAAGATCCCATCAAATATAGACCTGTATCATTGACAAGTATAATAGTCAAAATATTAGAAAAAATAATTAAAACTAAATGGGTAGAACCCTTGGAGAAAAACTATATAATAACAGACAGTACGGTTTTGGATCTGGAAAATCCTGTGTAACAAATTTACTCAGTTTCTAGGATCTAGCCACAGAGATTTATAAGAAAGATATGGTTGGGTATTTTTATTTTGGCTCTCCTAATTGTTTTGGACAACATTGATGAGTATCTCCTTGAAACTGCTTTGGAGATGACCCCTAACCTATACTGGTACTTCTTCTCATGGTAATGATTTTATTAACAAATTTAGGTATACCCTTAGTAAGCCATGGATTGTTTAAACCGTTTAGTTGTGACTTGTTTAGTTAGCATTGGACAGTGGGTATTATAGATGCTACCACAAACAATATGGTGGAAGTGCTGATAATCAAAATACGGATCCTAAATGTAGTTATTGTCCTTTTATATAAGTCACCAGAGGCAAATCATCAGCAGTTTAAAAACAAACTAATGAAAATAGAACACTGCTTAGAAAATCTCCCAAATCCAGCCCCAAACATCATCCTGCTTCAGGACTTCAACCTATGGCACCTGAAATGGAAGACCCTAACTAATACAGTTTTATCAGAGAGAATTCCTGGAAGTAGCCTAAATGAACAGTCACATGCAAATGACCTGCTACGAATGTGCGACTGGTTTGCCTTAAATCAGTAAATAGTTGAACCAACTAGGAAGGAGAACACGCTGGACCTCATTTTCACTAATAATGATGAATTGATCAGGAACATAATGATTACAAATACCTGTTACTCAGATCACAACTTAATTGAAGTTTTGACAAGCATGGGGAATAGACCTTCAAACTCAGTCTCGATTCCAGTGGAAGAGATTTCAGCAAATTTAATTTCAATAAAACACAGATAAACTGGGAGCAAATGAACCAAGACTTCACAGAAATAAGCTGGGAAGAACAGCTAGAAAATGCAAACCTGAACCAGTGCCTGAAAAAATAAGCTCAGTAGCACTAGAAATATGCTCAAACCGCATATTCCTAAGAAATATTACAGGAAGAGATGCAGATTGGAACGGGAACGTCGTTCCCTCTATAGGCGAAGAAAACAAATCGCAGAACAACTTGAGAGTCGCACCCTCTCTCATGAACGGCGAAGAAGGTTAGGAAGAGAAATAGAAACAATTGAACTCAAGCTACAAGAATCATACAAAACCCAGGAGAGGCAAAGAGAGCAAAAGGCCATCAGTGAAATAGAGGGAAATACAAAATATTTTTTCTCCTATGCAAAATCAAGATAAAAAACCGCATCTAGCATCGGGCCCCTGCGAAAGAGATATGGAATTTTCACAGATGACAACAAAGAAATGAGCGAAATACTGAGGAAGCAGTATGAGAGCCACTAAACACACTAAAGATTGATAACGGTTATGATCTCAGCCTGCAGGAGAAACGAGTCTCCCCTTGAGAGTCATTCTACCAGACTTGACCTAATTGGTTAAAGAGATATAGACGTGGATATTTATATAGTAGACATTCGATTGAATTTGACTAACGGTTTGCATGTATGGCAGTGAATAAGGATATAAATAAATGACTGGTTGTTACGAACCCGGATCCAGCGTCCGAGCACGGAGCAGTGACGACCGCGCCATCTGTGGGTCAGCTCCCGAAACCCCCACCAAATGGACGACGACACCTGGTGAGGACAAGGTGTACTGGCCACAAGGGCCAGTTTCCAGTCCGGTTCAGCTCACAACACAGCCGCTGCTGACCTCTGGTGAGGTGGTGCTCAGACAACAGCGCCATCTATGGAGTGGATAGGTGGGCGTTTGTGTCTGAGCCTGTAAGTGAGGTGTTTTAGTGTCCCTGTTATTGATGACGTGTCTGCTTACAGAGTCGACCTGGGACTGCTGTGATGGAAGTTGAGTGAGTCTACCCAAGGCAGCCGTCCCCATACCTTGTGCTTTGCTGTAGCAGCCGTGAGTCGCCTCCCGGATGAACACTGTGGTGTTACCCTGCCTGTGAAGCGGCAGTGAAGGATCGTCGTAGCCGGGACCGACTGCTGGAGACGATTATCCACTGGGGTATTGAGGACAGGAGAGTGATTTGTGGTATCACACGAGGCTCCTGACTAGGGCGCTACCCTAGTATCGCTCGTGGAGTGGCCTGACCAGCGTTGCTGATCCGGAACCTGCCAGCAGACCTGCTGGACTTGTGGTTGACGGCCTCCACGGCGGTGCCCCCAGTGGAACTGTGTTTGGCTGGCCTGTGTTTGGGGTAGACTCAGCTTGGTCGAAAGATTCGTCAAGAGACCACGAAAGCACCGAGGACTTGGCACCGAGAGTTTGGATCCAGAGTCTTCAGAAGACAATTGTGTAAATAATTCCCTTGTGCAGTGTTAATACCCCTCCCCCTGTGTAATCTTATATTATTTATTGGTGATGGGGACAATTATAATCTTAAGTTCTTAACTTTATTTCCCTTCCCCTTTTATTTTACTTGCGCCACGGATCTCATTCCTTGAAAGCCACTACTGGCTTGGGGCCGGATACAACTTCCTCTAACGACATCAGAGTACGAATCCAGTTGCGACCCGAGAGGGCCATAACACTGGTCATGAGATGTGGAAATTTGCTGGGGGTGTGAGGCTCGCTTATAAGGACGTTGACCTCACTTCAGCACCAGAAATTGTGAGGGGAAGTTGAGCTCCATTGGGTTCCGGTTAGAGAAGAACCCCCTAGTTTATATACCTTCAAGAGGAAGGAAGTGTGCAGACGTTTCAGCTGTGGAATTAATCTGGAAATGTGTGGTCACGTGTCCTGGATGGCAGGAAGAGTTGTGAAGCCGTCCAGAAACATTTTCGTGGGCAGCTGTGTGTGCGCCCTGGTCAGGCATCATCAAGTAAGTAAGTAATTATCAAAAGAAGGCACCAAACCGGGAAGGCTATGTAGCACCATCAAATACGCAAAATAATCAGAGGGCGCTAAATATCACCAAGGATGCCAATACGAGAACAAAAACGCATAAGGCGAACGATATCAAAAGTATCCGAGTCACCAAGAATTCTATCGAGGGACAGGTGACCGCGAGGGGCGGTCGGAAAGCAAGACACACGCTCGTCCTGGAAGTCAGGACATTCAAGAAGGACATGCACGACCGTAAGAGGGACAATGCAACTAGGACAATAAGGAGCAGGGCGGCGCTCCATCAAGTGACCATGGGTTAAGCGAGTATGGCCAATACGCAACCTCGCCAGAGCTGTTTCCCACCGCCGGTTACGGTGGAAGGAGGACGGCCACGAGGAAACACAACATTTAAGAGTACGTAGCTTGTTACCAGTAACAGACAACCAAGAAGCCTGCCAACGGGTAAGAACTGAGGAATGGATAACTGGGTAAAAGTCGGAATACGGAATGCCTTTACGAGAGATGGGACAAGAGCGGACAGCTTCCTTAGCGGTAGCATCCGCACGCTCATTTAAAGACACACCAATATGGCTGGGAACCCAACAAAACTCAACCGACTTAAATTTACTGTGAACGAGAAACAGCCAATGCTGGATCTCGACAACTACTGGATGAACCGGATTAAAGGACCCGAGAGCCATGAGGGCACTACGAGAGTCAACAACAACCACAAAGGAGGACTGACAACGAGAAAGCAGGAGACGAAGAGCATAGAGAATAGCATAAAGTTCTGCTGTAAAGATGCTAGTCTCCGGAGGCAAGCGACACATATAAGTGCGATCAGGAAAAACAACAGAGTAGCCAACACCGTCCGCTGACTTAGACCCATCGGTGAAGACAGAAACGGAGCGGGAGTGAGAAGAAAAGTGCTCGAGGAAAAGGCGTTTTAGAACCGCAGGAGGGGTAAAAGCTTTAGTGATACGGGTCAAGGAAGTACAAAACCGCGGAAGAGGGACCCTCCACGGGGGCAAAGAAGGAACAACACGAGGATAAACATCAGAAATATGAACGGAGAGAGAATCCTGTAGGCGAGATAACCGGACAGAAAGAGGGAGGTGGTGAAGAGGAACAGGAACCGCAGGAGGGGTAAAAGTTAAAGCACGACAGAGGCGAGAGGAAGGATGTTGCAAGGACCGCGCAAGATAGCGAAGACAGTAGCGATCACGGCGGTCCTGGAGAGACAGGAAGCCAGTGTCAACATACAAGCTAAGGATGGGAGTCGAACGAAAGGCACCAGAACTGAGGCGCAACCCAGTATGGTGCAAAGCATCAAGACGGCGAAGAGTAGAAGGAGAAGCAGACGAGTAAGCAGGGCAACCATAATCGAGCTTAGACAGGACGAGAGAGGAATGTAAAGCAAGGAGAGTGCGCCTATCTGCCCCCCAAGAAGTATGGGACAAGACCCGAAGGAGGGTAAGGGCCTTAGAGCACTCAACACGGAGGTAAGAGATATGGGGAGACCAAGACAAACGAGTGTCAAGGAATAACCCCAAAAGCTTCGCGGAATCTTTGTATTCAAGGGGATGACCATAAAGCGACAAAGAGGGACGAAGAACAACCCGTTTCCGCGTAAAAGTCATGGCACAAGTCTTAGAAGTAGAGAACTTGAAGCCATGACCTGTGGCCCAAGACGACACGGCATCAATTGCAAGTTGAAGCCGGCGTTGAAGGAGAGGCGAATCATCACCCTGACAACAAAGGGTAAGATCATCGACATAGAGAGCGGAGAAGACACCAGAAGGAAGAGAGGAAAGAAGACCATTGAGGGCAACAAGAAAAAGAGTAGTGCTCAGAACACTACCCTGGGGCACACCTTCGTATTGCTGAAAAGAGGGAGAGAGAGCGGTACCAAGGCGCACCCGAAAGGAACGACGAGAGAGGAAGCTGCGGAGAAAGAGAGGGAGATGACCACGAAGGCCAAAAGAATGAAGTTGAGAAGGATATGATAACGCCAAGTGGTGTCGTAAGCCTTTTCTAGGTCAAAAAGGACGGCAACAACGGAGGTCTTCGCAGCAAAAGCAGTACGAATATAGACCTCCAAGTTCACCAGGACATCTGTCGTGCTGCGGCACTTGCGGAAACCAAATTGAGAAGGGGAGAGGAGGTGATGGTGTTCCAGGAACCACATCAGACGAACGTTAACCATACGTTCAAAGAGTTTGCAGACACAACTTGTGAGAGCAATAGGGCGAAAGTCCTTAGGGGAAGTACCCAGAGACCCCGGTTTGCGAACAGGGAGGACAACGGCATCGAGCCAGTCCTCAGGGACTGACGACGACTCCCAGATCCGATTATACAGACTCAGTAAATACTGAGACGTGCCCGGAGGGAGATGGCGAAGCATCTCATAATGAATACCATCGGAGCCCGCCGCCGTAGAACCGCAGAGGGCCAGGGCAGAACGAAGTTCAGAGAGAGAGAAGGGATCATTATAGGGAAGCTGAAGATGAGTGCAGAAATCTAAAGGACGAGACTCAAGGACAGGTTTACGAAGAAGGAAAGATTGGGGAAGATGAAGACCAGAGCTAACAGAAGAAAAATGGGAACCCAGTTCGGAAGCGACCTGCAAGGGTCCGCCACAAGAGTATCATGGAGGTGAAGGACCGGTGAAACATCGGGAACGAACTTACCCGCTATCTTGCGGATACGCTTCCAGATCTGGGCCAGAGGGGTCTCGGACGTAATTGATGAGACATAAGATGCCCAACATTCACGTTTAGCCGTACGGATGGCCCTACGGGCCACCGCACTCGCTTTCCGAAAGAAAAGAAAAGAATCGGTCGTCTGCCTACGGCGGTGCCTCTTCCAGGCTGCACGCTTACAGCGGACAGCCCGAGCACAGTCCGCATTCCACCAGGGAACGCACTTCCGTGGACCCGAGAGGAAGAGCGAGGAATAGAGCGGAGGGCAGCGTTGAAGACAGTGTCATGAAAAAGGAGGAGAGGCGAGAGAGAGGCAGAAGGGAGAGGTCAGGGAGAGCAGCACTGAGGGTAAATAGGGTCCAGTCTGCCTTAGCAAACTGCCACCTAGGGAAAGAGAGGGAAGGGCGAAAAGAGAAAAAGGAAACAAGGATGGGGAAATGATCACTTCCATGGAGGTCATCAAGAACCTGCCACGTGAAATCTAAGTAAAGAGAAGAAGAGCAGAGAGAAAGATCAAGACAAGAAAGGGTGCGAGTCCGAGAGTCCAAATGAGTGGGCTCACCAGAATTCAGAAGAGACAGGGAAGAAGAGAGGAGAAACGGCTCAAGGAGGCGACCCCGGGTATTCGTCAGAACGTCACCCCAAAGAGAATGACGACAATTGAAGTCACCCAGCAGGAGCACAGGCTCCGGCAAGGAGTCCAGGAGGTGTTTCAAATCAGGAAGAGAGAGCGGGACACTCGGGGGGAGATAAATGGAACAAACTGTGTACCATTTCCCCACAAAGATACGAGCAGCAGAACAATGGAGAGGCGAAGGAAAAAGTAAAGGAACAAAGGGAACATCAGCCCGAATCAAAAGAGCAGAAGAATTAGAAGCCCCAGCAATGGCTGGGGGGGGGGAGAGAAAGGAATAGCCACGAAAACGACCAGGACGAGCACCAAGCATGGGCTCCTGGAGACAGACACAAAGGGGCGAAAACCGCGAAATCAGAAGTTGGAGTTCGAGGAAATTGGCGTAATAACCTCGAACGTTCCATTGAAGAATGGACAACGACGAGAAGAGAAAGGACAAAAACAGAGAACAAGGAAGAAACAAAGGCGAAAGACCAACAGAGCACGTTAAAGAATATCAGGGTCGGGATCAGGGTCAGCAAAGTCAGGGTTAGGGGGCATGGGTAAACTGAGCAAAGACGGAGGGAAGGAAACGGGAGAACAGAGCAGAGGTGGGCGGGCAGGGTCTGGAGGAGGAGGAGGAAGAGGAGGAGGCAACGGAGAGGAGCCGTCAAGGACAGCAGCAGGAGGAGGGGGAGTAGAAAGAGGGGAGCGCACCCCAGCAAGAGCA
The DNA here is from genome assembly GCF_040958095.1 of Procambarus clarkii. Lineage (NCBI taxonomy): Eukaryota > Metazoa > Arthropoda > Malacostraca > Decapoda > Cambaridae > Procambarus > Procambarus clarkii. Next base: position 39,633,938 of record NC_091186.1, on the reverse strand, counting down.
GCAACCGAAAGGGAAGCAGGGGCCAAAGAAACCTCCATAGCAGGAACAGGGGGCGCAAGCACTGAAACGGGAGGGGAAGGAGCAACAGAGCCAGAAGGAGGAGCTGAGGAAGAAAGCGAAGCCTTCTTACCCGCCGGGGAAGAGGAAGGAGAGGAGCCAGGCTTACGCTTCTGACTTAAAGAGACCGGTGTCCCAGCAACTACATACCGGGCAACGGATTCCAGTGTCTCAACAGGAGAAGCCGAACGAGAGCACACACGACGGCCGTTAGGATAGCGATGGACATCCGCCCGCACCGACAGGCGGTGGGG